>NW_008342037.1:54111-79109 GCF_000622305.1 Nannospalax galili | reverse complement strand
TATAAATACCTATACACTACTAAATCTGAAAATCTAAAAGGAATGTATGGATATTTGAGATCATGGGAACCACCAAAGTGAAACCAGAGATCAACAGTTTAAACAGACCCATAATATATAAGGAAATTGAAACAGTAATACAAAGCCTCCCAAATCAAAAAAGCCCAGGCTCAGATACAGATGGATTTACAGCAGAATTCTACCAGACATTTAAAGAAGACCTCCAACCAATACTACTTAAATTATTGAAAATGATAGAAACAGAGGGAGAACTCCAAAATTCCTTCTATGAAGCCAACATCAATCTAATACCCAAACCGGGTAAAGACACAACCAATATAGAGAACTATAGACCCATATCCTTAATCAGAGCATCTATTTTAAAGTGGTTAAAACTTTATGAGTGGGATGGTGACTGGCCTGTGATGAAATCTACTACTGATATTTGGCTAATGTCCATATAACTAAAATGGCTTTAAACATTTCTGAATCTACCCATAGACCAATGCTGCTTTCAGCCTGAGTCAGAGAAACTTCTTTTGCAAGGGGGAACAGTTATTGCAGAAACTGTTCAAGATCACAACACCTTCTATAAACATACAGAATTATTAAACTTCAAAACGAATATTTAAAAAATAATTAACAATCAGAAGAAATATAATCTACCAGGAAATAAAGAATGCCTATTTGGAGGCAACAATCCTGATCATTTATATAAACAGCCAAAGAGAATGGATTTATATTCAATGTAACTATTGCAATTTACTTAGTTAAAACTGATTATTGGCCTTGAGGGTTGGCTCAGTGGTTAAGAGGCCTGACTACTCTTCAGAGGACTCAGGTTTGGTTCCCAGTACACACATGGACGCAAACAACCATTTCTAAGTCGAGTTCCAGGGTATGCAACATCCTCTTCCTACCTCATGGGCATTGTTATTACATGGATGTAGTTAAGTACATGCAAGCAAAACATTCATACACAAAAGAAAAATATTTTTAAAAACTTATTATTAAAAAAATAAGTGTTCAATGAGAATGGAATGGAAGGACTCTTAATGAGCTAACAAAGCAAATGACAGACCTCTACAATGAACTCTTTAATTCACTGAAGGAATTAAATGTTAACTGTGGATTTCTGCTAAAATATGTTTTCCAATTCAGTTTAATCTTCAGTCATTCCTTATGTATCTAATTATCTACCAAGTCACTGGGGAAGCCAAGGTTGCATGTCTAGCTCTCCTGGATGAACTGTAGAACATGGAATTCAGAGTGCATGGATGAAGAATGAATGTAAATTGTAGAGCTTTGTTTGCTCCATCCTAGTAAGGAGAGGAACACTGTATATGAAATACTTCTTAATGACTACATGCCACTTTCCAATATTTAAACAAAAAATTTTACCAAAATCTACCAGACATTTCCATGAGAATAGTTTGGTAGTCATAGAACAAATGAAAAAATTTCAGGGTTAGTCTTAGTTTATATGATATACAATTTATCTGATAGGACCCATGACCCAATGTACTCAAATATTTCTCAAAGGGCTGAGCTTGGTGACCCATGCCTTTAATCCAAGCCAAGGGATTTCTGTAATATCCTCATTAGTCCAGATCACATAGTAAGTTCCAGGCCACTTGGGGGTACAAGAAGACACTACATTAAGAAGAAGAAGAAGAAGAAGAAGAAGAAGAAGAAGAAGAAGAAGAAGAAGAAGAAGAAGAAGAAGAAGAAGAGAAGAAGAAAAGTAGGGGTTGGTGACACATGCCTTTAAAGCCAGTACTCTGGAAGCAGAAGCAGATGAGTCTTTGTGAGATGGAGGCCAGTGTGCTATGCATTGTGAGCTCCAGGCTAACTGGGGCTATAGGGAAACCATTATAGCTGGGGCTACAGGGGAACCAGTGTCTATGATAACCCCTGCACATCCCCCCACCCCCAAAATAAAAAACAAATCCCTGCTGAATTTCTACACTTTTGCTCTGGTTCTGAGTACCAGAGATCCTCAGCTCTGTCCCTCCTGGGATTTGGGGCCACACATTTATGATCATGTGAATTTCTCTGCCATGGCTCTGGTTCCCTTAAACCCCTCTCCACTCAACCGGGTGAGTTTTCAAGCCCACACCACCTGCAGCTCCTCACCACTCCTCTCCATGTCGTCCCTGTGTCTCCAGTGAGTTTCCATGTCCCAGGGCAGACAGGGAGGGGTTAGAGTCTCCTCTGTCTCTGCAATAAAGAGCGCCACTGGATGTCTCCACTTCTGATGAGTCAAAGCAAGATTCTGCCTTGCCAGGAGCTGTTGGCTCCTCTGGACCTGAAACCCGCCCCAGTTCAAGGTCTGTCACTCTTCTGAACATGCCTAATTCATACCCCTCTTCTAAGGCCACTGACTTTCCCCAGTCTGCCATCCTTTGTTTCTTTGCCCCTTCGCTCTCCTGACCCAGAACAATATTCCCAACCACCCAGACTCTGCCCCTTCTACCCTGCCTCAGGTTCCTCCCACACAAATCCTGAAGCCTAGCTCTGGATTCACTCTACAGGGATTTCACAGGTTACTATGCACTTAGAGCAGACCTGAGCCTAGTACAACACTGTGCTCTGAGGCCTGAGTTCCTAGAACAAGGGAGGTGGGTGTTGTGGAAACATGACAATAAAGAAGATTGGAAGAGCTGCTGGAAATACCACGTGCTGTATTCACTAGCACACAGGTGAGAACACGTGCCCCAGGCTCCAAGGACATCTTGTAGGAAATCCCACAAATGTGAACTCTTCCCTAAACTGGTTTTGTTCTCAGTTACACAATGTGCACCTTCGCTGTTTCTTCCTGGTTCCCAGACATCCAGGGGCAGCCATCTTAACTAAGCCATCCTCTGCCATTACACCACTACCCTGCTGTCTAAAATTTCATCTGTCCCTCGTGTCCTTGATTCCATTCCCTTCATCTCACACTCTCTGGACATCAGGCTCTTTGCTGCAAGAGGCCCATAGGAGACTCCTTGGACCCATGGTGCTTAGAAATAATACAGGAAACACAGATGTGACCAATGAGCAGGCTATACCTCCCAAGGTTAGGATCGTCTACATTAGGAATCGAAATGTTATTGCGCCATTGCTCTGGGGAGGGTTTCCAATAACTGTTGATTGTCAGACTCTCACTGGTTTTTTTTTTTGTTGTTTGTTTTTTTGGTATGATAGATGTTATTTTTTAATTTTTATTTTATACTTCTATAAGATGTACACAACATTTTGAGTGTAACAGCACAAATACCTCCTTGGGAAGCTGTCAGTAAATCTAAGGGCATTGTAGTTGCAGCACAGCTAGTTATCTGTGCTGCCTCAAGATAGGGAAAGCCTTATGGGTCTGGCTGAGTGCACATGCAGTGTGGTCTGTTGGGAGGTTATTGACATTCTTCTGTCTATAGCGCTTCCCAAGGTAAAAACACAGCCTGTGGATGAAAATACCACGGAATGCACGTCTCTCAGGGATACTGGAAGTACACAATATCTAGTTGTGTGGTGACTGGGGGACTGTCGAGAGACTCTGCAACTAGGTACTGGTATACCCAGGCATAAAGCGCAGACCAGCCACCTGGCTTATATACCCTTACTGTCCAGAGATCCACATATACCCTGGGATAACCCAATGCACTGAGATATGCCAAGTATAGGGACATTCATTCCACAACTGCCTTGCAGTGGTAGGTGTAGTGACATTATCACCCAGTACAGAGCTGTGCATCCTATTACAGGATCCATCCTATGCTGTTTTATACAATGTAGTGCGATAACACTTAGTTTGACCAGTTTACTTAGGATCACCCCTTCCATTAGAAACAGAATGTCATATCCTTGGCTTGACAGTGTTGATCCTGTCTCAGGAGGGTGGAAATGGCTTCAATTGATGCCTATTACTAGTCATGTGATACCCAGATGTTCAAATCTGTCCAGATGGCAAGGGTCATGGGAAAAATGCACCAAGACATCAGTCAAGTTGACAGGGAACTCTGTAGAACCAGGCCACATAACACAATTACAGGCTGGGCATATCTATACTAACAGGAGAAAATGTTGTTTTCTGTAAACATCCTGCACAGAAATGCAGGGTAGGCATGGGGAAGTGCCTTCTCTCCATTTTTCCTGGTCTATGATAAAATGGTGTTTCCAGGACTTGAGTGGGAGACATCCCACCTATCATTGTGACTGGCAGGTCCATAAAGGGCCACATTGCTGCCACTGAAGCATATCTTAGAACCATTATAGAGTGACCCTCCCTGGGGTGAAGGTGTTTGGCCACTTTGTCACTATAGGAAAATGTATTAGAGAACCATCCTTTACTCCCATGTCATAGGGAGTCACAAGTCCTAATCCACAGTGCTCAGAGTTGTCTGTATCTCAGTCTCACTTCCACACATATCTCCTCCTCTTGTCAGACAACAACAACTGCCACCAAGGCCCCAACTGTGTGCAGACAACAACAACTGCCCTCAAGGACCGAACTATGGCATGAGGAGGCGATCCTCCTTCTTCAAGACAATCCTCAAGGAAGCTGGCCCATCTGTAGCAGAACATCTAATGTGGACAGCCTATGCTTCTGAGGGTACTAATTTGGACACCTACCACTCCATCAAGGTGGATCTTTCATCCCTTGATGGAATGAGGATCTGTTTTTACATGTAGATTTTATTTCATTTCATTTATTTTATTTTATTTATTTTACTTTGCCTTTTTGAGACAGGGTTTCCCTATAGCTCCAGCAGCCTCAAACTCCCTCTGTAGACCAGGCTGGGCTCAAACATACAGAAAGCTCCCTGTCTCTGTCTCCCAAGTACTTGGAATGAAGGCATGCATCACCACACATGGCTAGTTACCCTCCTTCTAATCTGAAATGCGCTGTGTGGAATTTTACAAATTAATCCCCATGTGCAGTACAAATCAGTCATGGCTAGAAGTCATACAGTCCATAATTTAGTCCACTGCCTTCTTTGATCAACTCCTCTGTCTGTCCAGGACTGGTGGAGCACAGTTGGACTGCCAGTACTGTCCATGAGACATGTGGCCCCTGCTGAACCCAGCAGTGTTCCATCTGACAGCTGTGAAGCAGTCTCTCCTCAACAGGGGCAGGGTTCCATTGACTCCATCTCTTAAAGTCCCATGTGTGGTGTTTTTACATATTCTACAAGTGCCATGACCTCCTGTGACTCAACTATTATGGGACTATTACTTAAGTGTTCCCCTATGGGCAAGGTAGGCACTGCATTTAGAGAAACTAAGTTTGAGCCACCAATAACTTTGGAGTGCATAAAAAATGACTTAGACATCCAGCAATGGGGTATACAGTGGAGTCTAGGACTTTCCCTTTCCCAGTGATAGACTTACAATCCTGCAAGACTGCATATACTGCTGCTAATTGCTCAACAGTTAACCCAATTTGGATAGCAGGTCTCAGCTCCCTTCCACATTTGTGACCAAAATCCTATGGTTAATTGCCTCACCTCCATATACTGCCAAAAGACCCATCCAAAACTCCTGTCACTGGTCACATTCAGTGCAAATGGTTGGGTCTGGTCAGTTGTCCTATGCATATGTGCTCTGCCAATGGGCTTCTTGGAAGTTACAATCATTCATTCAGGTGCTTCAGTCCGGTCCTCTAAGACTCCTTTTCTTTGTTGGATTGTGACCAGGTTTCACTATATAGTCCTTGTCCTCAAAGCTAACAGAGATCTACCTTCCCCTGCTTTCCGAGTGCCAGGACTCAAAGTACATGACACCATGATTGGAACACATTGCTTCATTTTTCCATAAGGTGTAAATGGGACATAATGTATAGGGCAGGTGAGGGATAAATACTCTCTAGTAAACCAAGAACCTCACAAAGGCTTGCAGTTGTTGTACTGTCAAGGGCCAAGGATATGCTGGCGTCTGACAAGTACAGCTTCTACAGTAGCTTTGGTCTCACTTAACCTGACAGCTACCAGGAATTTCACAGACAATCCAGGTCCTTGTATTTTGGATTTGTTCACTGCCTATTCACATGATCCCAGGGCACCTCTCAGACTCATAGCTGCTTACTCCAAATCTAGGAGTCAGAGTTTAGCTTAATATTTTCAATATTATGATATAAAGTGACTGTTTTGGACCTTTTCCAGAATGGTGAAACCTGAGCCACCAAATAATCACAAATGGTCAGGCAATGAAGATTCCCCTGGGGCAAAATGACACATGTTCACTCTCTTTTCCCACGTGGATTTGACCTGCTTTTGATTCTTTAAAGATAATGGGTAAATAAACCTTTGCTAAGTCTACTACATAATGATATCGACCGAATACCAGAGATAACTGGACCATGACGTCCATGATGGAATGCACTGGAGCTATCATGGGTGGAGTAAAATTGCTAACTCCTCTCTTGTCAGAAGTCATTCTGTGTTACATCTGGATTCTTCACTGCTCCCAGAGAGGAATTGTGGGTTCTGTGTGCTATTCCACATTATAGCAGCTGCTTCTAACTGTAAAATACACCAAGTAACCTCTTCATGCTCCCCAGGTTACCAATGTTGGCGTACCTGAATCAACCACATGAGGGCAAGTAACGTGTGTGTGTGTGTGTCTGTGTGTGTATCTGTGTGTTTAACTGTGACTTAACAATTTTACTTGCAGTCAGTTGGTTGTAAGATTGTCTAAACTGGAAGCCAGTTGGTTGTAAGATTGGCAGCCATTAAAAGTTTCCATCCTGCCTGGGACGCTGGCACATGTCTTTAGTCCCAGTATTTGGGAGGCAGAGACAAGTGGGTCTCTGTGAGTTCGAGGCCTGTGTGGTCTACATAGCAAGTTCCAGGCCAGCTGGGGAAACCGGGAGACCCTGCCTTAAAAAGACCACTAGCACTGTGCTGCCTCCAAAATCCAAACAGGTACACTCAGTGCTCTGTCTTTTATTTGGCAGCAGGAGACTATAGGTACAATGGTTTACCCTAGAAACCAAAAGGAATATCTTTGTGTGCCCCAGACGACTGCATTCCTAGAAAATTTCTAACCTGGAAGGCCCTTAAAGTTGAGTAAGATTTATTTCATCTGCTATTACCTGAATATGCTTTAGTGAGTTCATGGTGGTCATTAACTTCTCCCATCATGATGAGTATAAATTTTTCAGTACGAAGGAACAATGGATCTCTGGCGCCCTCTTCTGACATCTGTGGGCATTGCCTGACAGGGGTGCACTTACATACATGCAGGCAATACACTCATACAAATACAATAAAAACAATAAATAAAATATTTTTTAAAACAGCCAGGCATGCTGGAGCACAACCTCCATCACAGGAGTCGGAGGACAGAGGCAGGCAGATCTCTGTGAGTTCAAGGCCAGCATGGTCTACAGAGTGAGTATCAGGCCAGCTGGGATACAGGGAGAACCTGTTTCAAAAAAAATTTTTTTCTTAAAAAAAGTGGTGCATGGCAAGTGCTGGATTCACTGCAAAGGATATGCAGTGCTGTGCTCAGTAAAGAGACAACATAACTGAGGAATCTAGAAGTGATTTCAATTGTTATTTGCTTACAGAACTTTAGAAATATTTAGAGGGAATTTTCTCTCTATATATTGAGTTCTTTTAATATAATTATGTTAAATCAAGGATGAAAATGGAACTATAATTTATGTGTGGCAATATTATTTGCAACTGAGGTAGTGTATTTATCATGGGACAAAAATGAAGGAGGCTCAATACACCTAAATAGGGAAACATAAGATAAAATAGTATGAAAATGTTCCTTTCTACTATGAGAATTCCCTAATTTCCTGTACTGTCTAACACAGTTCCACACAGAGTTTACAACCTGCAAAGTTGGATCAAAGAAAGAATGAATAAGGAATTCTGGAGAAAGATACTCTCACCCACTGAGACAAGGTTACTGTAATTCTCCAATATCACATCAACGTACGAAGCCTCCTGAGCAGAGTCCAGACATTCCCCCTCCTCCTGGGAGAAGTCCACAGCCACATCCCTGAATATCACCATAGCCTGAAATAAAAAATGTCACTTTTACCATATGCTGCTGGGCAGACTGCTTTCCTGAATACATGGAGATATTAGGGACTTGGGGAAATTTTCTGATGTGGTGTGTGATCTCAATTATGGAGAAAGATGCTTTCCAGTGCAGTCACATTCTGTAGCATATTTTGTTTTCTAAAGGTTTTTGAAATTCTATTTATTTTTATGTGTCTGAGTCTTCTTTCTGCATGGATATAAGTCCACCCATGTCACGCAATGCCTGCCGAGGCCAAGAAAGAGTGTCAGGTTCTGTGGAACTGGAGCTACCGATAGTTATTAGCCACTATCTTGGTGCTCGGAACCAAACTCAGATCCCCTGCAAGAGAAGCCAAAATTCTTATCTATTGAGTCTTCTCTCCAGCCCCCTCTATCATGCATGCTCTAACTCTGAGGAAACAAGATGAAATGAGAGTCTCATAATCTGAACACATGATATATTAGAGTATAAGATATAAATTCAGGATCTGAACATAGTAATCTACCTTTGCAGCACTTGGAAATCAGAGGCAGGGGGAATCTCTGTGAGATAGATGCCAGTCTGGTCTACATAGCAAGTTACAGGCCTGCTGGAGCTACAAAGAGAACCTTTCTCAAAAAAAGAAAAAACAAAGACAAAAACACTACTGAATAATCATACTATCAGTGTAAAGAGAAATGTCTCATGACAAACTTCAACAAGATTTCATAATAAAGCTAGCAAAACTAGGAATAAACTAAACATAGACCAACACAATAAAGGCTACATGGGCCAACTCTAGGTCAACATTACAGTGAAAAGGACAAGTACAATATTATGTCTAATACACAAACAACACAAGGCACGCACTCTCTCCATTTGAAATGAATAACCAAACGGGGTAAAGCTGGAACCTCAAATGACACAAGACATCATAAGGTCCAGTCAGAGACTGACATGACAGGATCTCCGGCATATCAGACCAGCATTAGACAAGAATCCACCTTGTCCGTATGAATATCACATTTTGCTGCAGACAAACAGCCTCTTGGGATTTTATTTAGTTACTGTGGAAACATAAAAGAGTGAACAGTCAGAATTCATGGAGTATGGTCACACATTCACAGAGTGTTAAAATCAGTGCCACATCATCAAAGGCATCCATAGAGGGCTGGGATGACAAACACATTCTGGGAAGTTTTGGCAGCAAGAGGCTTTGGCCGTGAAAGACATTTCTGCATAGAAAATGAAGGCCTTATAAAGAAGGATCAAGTCAATCTGAAATAGTACATAGGATGTTACAGCAGTTGCCATAGAAGCTAAAATAAAGATTAAAAGAAAAATACGATCAATCAACATGAAAAAGCCTAGGTTCTATTGAGAATTAAAAATATTGGCAAATCATTTGTCATCTAATCACAAGACACAGAATGAACACCAAAATTAAAAAGACAGAGTTGAAAAAGGAAACATTTCAATATGTCAATCCAATGTGTTATTTTCATGGGGTAATTTGGAAGGTCATAGTCAAATAAATTGGAAATTCTAGAAGAAATGAGTGAGTTCTAAGAAACATAAGCAAATAAACCTTCTATCTTATAGAATAGCATAGATCTTAAGCAAGTACTGAAATTGAAGTAGTAACTGTCATCCTCTAAACATAGTCTAGGAGTGAACAGATTTTGATCTGAATTCTAAAAGCCCCTTGGACCAAAAAAAATTATATTATTCTACACTAAAATTACAACATAAAACACAGAGGAATGCTTTGGCACAAAACTCATTGTACAAATGTAACTTCTCCTTGATGGCAATAGCAGGTAAGAATAAGCAAAAATATATGAAGGAAAATACAGACTAGTTAGCTGGATGGATACAGACCCAAAAGTTCTCACAAATTACTTGGAAACACAGTTTAATTGAGTTTGTTCCAAGGATGAAAGAATGCTTCATCATGCACAAATCACAGTAAATATCTAGACACACAGGCAGAATGAATTTGATCATTTCAATACTAATAAAAATTAGCACTTTGGTAAAATTTATTTCCGTATTTTAAAAATCTTTTTCTAACAGATGGATACTATTACAAAGTTCTACAAATGATCAAAATGCATTGATTCAATGATGCTGTGGTGCCTAGCACTAAATGGTAGATTAATAATGCAACTCCTACACCTAATGCTCAAGGTGCAGCATTAAGCTACACCTCAGAAAGAGGGGGTGCAAAGACTGTTAAGAGTCACCGGTCCAGAGCATCTACCACTAGATAGTGTACTCTGGGCATGATAAGGAAACTGCACCCATGGAGTCTCCACAATACAGTTACCTAAAATGACCTACACAATGACCACACCAGTGGACCTGCCAATTTGGATGGGAAAAATGACACATTTTCAGCTCTAGAGGAAGAGTCACAAGAAATTAATGAATGCTGAGGGAAGATGTCAGTTCTCTCCATGGATGTTTTTCCTCATAGGTTATCTAATCTCAGGTCCTGAGCCTAAACACAAGTGCACATCATCATGACTAAATGAACTCAGCACATTATATGTGAATGTGTGTTTGAACGTATGTATGTGTAACAATAGTAATCAAATGAGAGGACAAGAGAGGGAGTAGGGGACACCCAGGAGCAGGTGGTTGGGAAGAGGGAGTAAAGGAAATGATGTATAAGACTCTTAAAATTGTCAAAAATTAAAAAATGTAAGTTAAGAAAGGAAAACTTTTGAAGTGGATAATAGTAGGGACACAGCAGCAAACAAAGATCATGTGCCTCAGATCTCAACCCAGCACTGTACTAAATGCAGAACTCAGAAATCACTTCTGCTCTAATCAGAGCAGAGCCAAGGGCATCTACTTCTCCCACAGAGTTGTGCATCAGCTGATACTAAGTGCAAAAATGAAAGAGGAAACTTCAAGGCAATTCATATAAGAAAAAAAAGCAAGATACTGCAATTTGCAATCAGTATAATTCTGCAACTTGAACACCATACATATGCCACAAAGAACCTCAGTTCTGATACCAAGGTTAATAAACTATACACCCACACACAAAATTAGATTGCTTTTTATACATTAACAATGAATACTGAGAAGTCAGCAGACAACTCACAGTCTCTTAAAAAAACGTTTTTCTCTGGGCTGTCTAGACTTTATAGTGCCAAAGAGTGTGATGCAGGCAGCTGGAAGAAGACAGTCATCAGTGGTCTGACCCAGATGTGGACACTGTGTGCTACAATACCAAATTGCCAGGTAAGATGTGCCCACTGCTGCAATAGTGGACTGTAATGTGGGTAAACAAATGATTTCTAATGGGAGTTGATGTCTGATTCACAGAAGAAAATGAAAGCATCTATTTTAACCTGTTAAAACTCTGTGACTGGGAAGTTGACAGGCCTATGATGGAATCTGCTACTCATATTTGACTAATGAACATATAACTAAACTGCCTTTAAACATTTCTGAGTGTACCCATAGACCAATGCTGCTTTCAGCCAGAGTCAGTGAAACTTCTTTTGTAAAGGGGAACAGTTATTTCAGAGACTGGTCAAGAACTGAAAACAAGAGACTGCTGAGTTCACAGCCATGAACAGAACGTCTGTATTACCCTGTCAAAGTCCCAGGACACACAACAGAGGAGGAGGCAGAAAGAATAAGAGCTGGGAGATGGGGAATGAGATGTAAACACTTCTGGAAACAACAGGGCTTTTGCAGCCACAATCACACAACAGCCTGACTTCCTGTCCAAGATCTGAACAAGTAGATGAAACTGAAAAGATGAAGATGAGGAGGAATGTCTTGGAGGGAGATGAGTGAGGGCAATGGGGAAGTGTTAATATGATCTCAACACCTTCTATAAACATACAGAATTATTAAATTTCAAAACAAATATTTAAAAAATCATTAGCAATCAAGAGAAATAAAAGTTACCAGGAAATAAGGAATGCTTATTTGGAGGCAACAATGCTGATCATCTATATAACCAGACAACGAGAATGGTTTTATATTCAATGTAACTACTGGTATTTATGTAGTTAAAACTGATTCTTGGATTTGAAAGATGGCTCAGTGGTTAAGCACACTGGCTGGTCTTGCAGAGGACCCAGGTTTGGTTCCCAGCACACACATGATGGCAAACAACCATTTGTAACTCAGGTCTGGGGGATCCAACTTCTTCCTACCTCACGGGCATCGTTATGACACACATGCAGTATGTACATGCAGGGTAAACATTCATACACATTAAATAAAAAATTAAGAAAAAAAAACTTATGAAAAAGAAAAAGTGGTTCAGTGAGAATGGAATGAAGGACATGGAATTCAGAGCACATGGATGAAGGATGAGTGTAAAGTGAAGACCTTTATTTGTTCTACCCTATCAAGGAGGGGAACGCTGTGTATGACATACTTCTTAATGACTACATGCCACTCTCCAATATTTAAATACAAAATTTTAAAAGTCTATCAGACGTTTCTATGGGAATATTTTGCCCATTAAAAAGCAAATGAAAGAAATCAGGATTAGTCCTAGTTTATATGATGTAAAATTTATCTAATAGGACCCATGGCCCAACATACTCAAATATTTCTCAAAGGGCTGAGCATGCTGACCCATGCTTTTAATCCCAGTGGAGGGATTTCTGTAATATCCTGGTCAGCCCAGTTTACATAGTAAGTTCCAGGCCACTTGGGGCTACAGGAAGACCCTATGTTTAAAAAAAACAAACAACAACAAAAAACAAACGCAGGGCTTGGTGGCACATGCTTTTAAAGCCAGCACACTGGAAGCAGAGGCGCGTGAATCTCTGTGAGATGGAGGCCAGCCTGGTATGCATAGTGAGTTCCAGGGCTACAGGGAGGCCAGTGTAGCTGGGATACAGGGGGACCAGTGACTTTAAGATTCCTGCCCTCCCCCCAGATAAAAACATCAAATCCCTGTTGAGTTTCTGCAATTTTGCTCTGGTTCTGAGTACCACAAATCCTCAGTCCTGTCCCTTCTGGGGTTCTGGGCCACACATTTCTGACTATGTGTATTTCTCTGCCCCACCTCTGCTTCCCTTAAACCCCTCTCCACTCACCCGGTGAGTTTTCAAGCCCACACCACCTGTAGCTCCTCACCACTCCTCTCCATGTTGTCCCTGTGGCTCCAGTGAGTTTCTGTGTCCCAGCGCAGACGGGGAGTACTTAGAGCCTCTCCTGGTTCTGCAACAAAGAGCTCCACTGGATGTCTAGGGTTTTGATGACTCAAAACAAGATTCTGCCTCCCCAGGAGCCTTTAGCACCTCTGGCCCTGAAACTCCACCCCAGGTCCAGGTGTGTCAATCTTCTGACCACGCCCAAGTCACACCTCTCCTCTAAGGCCATTGATGTTCCCCAGTCTTCCATCCTTTGTTTCTTTGCCCTTTCCCTCCCCCAACCCAGAGGAGTATCCCCATCCACTCAGACTCCGCCCCTCCCACTCTGCCTCAGGCCCCTACCACTTAGCTCATGGAGTCTAGCCCTGGACTCACGGTGATTTCACTGGTTGCTATGCACTTAGAGCAGACCTGAGCCTTGTAGAACACTGTGCTCTAAGGCCTAAGTTCCCAGACCAGGGGAGGCAGGCGTTGCGGAAACCTGATATTAAAGATGACTGGAGGAGCTGCTGGAAATACCACATGCTGTATTCACTAGCAGACACTTGAGAACATGTGCCACAGGCTCCAAGAACATAATGTAGGAAATCACACCAAGGTAACCTCTTCCCTAAACCGGTTTTGTTCCCAGTTGCACAATGTGCACCTTCACTGTTTTTTCCTGGTTCCCAGAAATCCAGTGGCAGCCATCTCAACTAAATCACCCTCTGCCACTACACCACTACCCTGCTGTCTAAAACTTCATCTGGCCCTCATGGCCTTGATTCCATTCTCTTTGTCTCATGCCTTCTAGACATCAGGCTCTTTGCTGCAACCAGCCCACAGGATACTTCTTGGACCCATAGTGCACAGTAACAATACAGGAAACACAGATATGACCAATGAGCAGGCTGTAACTCCCAAGGGTAGGATGGCCCACATTAGGAATGGAAATCCTATCCCTCTATTGCCCTAGGGAGGGTTTCCAGTTAATGTTGGATTGTCAGACTCTCACTGTTTTTTTGTATGATAGATGTTATTTTTTAAATTTTATTTTATACTTCTATAGGATGTAAATGACATTTGGAGTGTAACGCAGCACAAGTTCTTCCATGGGAAGCTGTCAGCAAATCTTAGGCCACTGTACATTCTAACACAAATTATGTATGCTGTCTCACCATAAGAAAAGCCATATGGGTCTGGCTGAGTGCACATGCAATGTGTTCTGCTGGGCAATTATTGATATTCTTCTATATATAGTGCTTCCCAAGGAGAAAACACAGATAGTGGATAAAAACACCATGAAGTGCGCGTCTTTCAGCGACACTGGATGTCCTAGTTTATTTCTCCATTGCTGTAACAAAACATTCTGACCACTACCAACTTGGGAAGGAAATGGTTTATTTATCTTACATCTCCCAGGTCATAGTTCATAAGGGGGCCCAAGGTAGGACCTCAGGGCAGGAACCTGGAGGCCGGGGCTGGTGCACAGGCCATGGAGGAAAACTGCTTCCTGGCTTGCTCCCCTGGCCCCTGCTCAGCCTGCTTTCTTAGGCAACAGAGGCCCAACTTCGCAAGGTGGCACCACCCACAGTGGGCTGGCCCCTCCCACATCACTCAACAATCAAGAAGGTGCCTCAGAGACATGGCCACAAGCGAGTCCAGTGAAGGAAATTCCCCAATTGAGGCTCTCTGGACCCAGGTGTGTCATGTTGACACTAAAGCTTTCCAGCACAACAGAAATACACCATATAACAGTTGCATGGTGACTGGGGGACCACAGAGAGAATATCCCCAACTAGGTACCAGGATATCCAGGCATAAAGTCTAGACCAGTGACCTGACATACACACCATTACTGCTCATAGATCCACATAAACCCTGGGAGACCACAAAATGCTGAGATATGACCAGTGTAGGGATATCCATCCTTCCACTGCCTTCCGGTGGTATTTGTAGTGACATTAAAATCCAGTACAGGGGTGTGCATCCAATTACAGGATCCATCCTATGCTGTTTTATACAATATAGTGCTATATAATACTTAGTTCAAGCCGTTTAAGCAGACTCACTCCTTCCATTTGGAGCAGCATGTCATATCCTTGGCTTTGACGGTAATGATCCTGTCTCAAGAGGATGGAAATGGTTTCTCTAGATGACTATTACAAGTCATGTGATCTCCATATAGTCAAGTATGTCCAGATGGCAAGGGTCGTGGGAAAAATGCACCAAGGCATCAGTGAAGTTGACAGGGAACTCCATACACACCAGGCTACAGAACACATTTGCAGGCTGGGCATATCTATGTGTCCAGGAGACAATGTTATTTTCTGTAAACATCCTACACAAAAATCCAGGGTGGACATGGGGAAGTGCCTGCTGTCTCGAAGGAAGCAGGGTACTTTCTCATGCCTTACCAGTGACATTTTTCCTGGTCTATGATAAAATAGTCTTTTCCCAGGACTTGAGTGGGAGACAGCCCATCTATCACTATCACTGGCAAGTCCATAGTGGGCCATATTGCTGCCACTAAAGCATCTTTTAGGAACATGACAGAGTGACCTTTCCTGCAGTGAAGGTGTTTGGCAACTTTGTCACTATAGGAAAATGTATCTGATCATCATACTTTACTCCCATGTCATATTGAGTTACAAGTCCTAACCCAAAGTGCTCTGGTGTGGGGACCTAAAGGCCCCACCTTGCCTAGATCCAAAAGGAAGTTACTGGGGGTGTGGCCTGGCTTGCTTTGAAAGTCTGAAGAATACTTCCGCACTGCTAAGGAGTGCATCATCAGCGCGTGACCAGCCTTAAGATACACCCACTGGGGGCAGGGGGGAGTTCCAAGTGCCTTTATAAGCTCTGTGACACTTGCAATAAATGAATCTCTGCCTGCCTAAGACTCTCCGTTCCATGTGAGTGAGTAATGGCGGTAATGGCGAACAGCGTACTTACTCATCCCCAATCCTCATCTCGCCTGGAGTCGCTGGTTAGAACCCCTGGCACTCAGAGTTGTCTGTATCTCAGTCTAACTTCCACACATATCTCCTTTTCTGTATTGCTGTGTGTGCAGATGACAACAATTGTCCCCAAGGCCCCAATTACAACATGAGAAGGTCATCCTCCTTCTGAGAGACAGTCCTCAAGGAAGCTGGCCCTATCTGTAGGAGAACATCTAGTGGGGACAGCCCACGCTTCTGAGGCTACTAATTTGGATACCTACCACTCCATCAAGGTGGATCTTTCACCTTTTGATGGAATGAAGATCTGTTTTTACACACATTTTTCATTTCATTTCATTTCATTTATGTATTATATTTGTTATATTTATTTTATTTTGCTTTTTTGAGTCAGGGTTTCCCTGTAGTCCCAGCTGGCCTCGAATTCCCTATGTAGACCAGGCTGGGCTCAGACTTACAGATAGCCCCCTGCCTCTGCCTCCCAAGTGCTTAGAGTAAAGGCATGCAGCACCATGCATGGCTAGTTACCCTCCTTCTAATCTGGAAGGTGCTATGCAGTATTCCACAGGGTAATCCCCATGTACAGTACAGATCAGTCATGACTAGAAATCATGCAGTCCATAATTTAGCCCATTTCCTTCTCTGATCAACTCCTCTGTCAAGGACTGATGGAGGACAGCTGGACTGCTAGTGCTGTCCATGTGTCCTGTGGCCCCTGCTGAAAGTATCATTGTCCCTGCTGACAGCTGAGAAGTAGTCTCTTCTCAATAGGGGCAGGGTTCCATTGATTCCATCTCTTAAAATCCCACCTGTGGCATGTTTAAATATTCTACAACTTCGAAGACCTCCTGTAACTCAACTGTTAGGGGACTTTTACTTGGTGTTCCCCTATGGGCAAGGTAGGCTCTCCATTTAGAGAAACTATGGGTTTGAGACACCAATAACTTTGGAGTGGTTAAAAAAAAACAACTTGGACATCCAGCAATGGGATATGCAGTGGACTTTAGGACTTGCCTTTCCCAGTGATAGACTCACAAGCCTGCAAGACTGAAAACACTGCTGCTAATGGCTCAATAGTTAACTCAACCTGAATAGCAGGTCTGAGCTCCCTTTCACATTTATGACCAGAATCCTATGGTTAATTACCTCACCTCCATATACTGTCGAATAACCCATCAAAAACTTCTATGTCACTGGTCTCATTCAGTGCAAATGGTGGAGTCTGGTCAATTGTCCTATGCATCTGTGCTCTGCTGATGGCCTTGTTGGAACCTACAATCATTCATTCAGCTGCTTCAGTCCAGTCCCTATGACTCCATTTCTTTGTTGGATTGTGACCAGGTTTCACTATGTAGTCCTAGCTGGACTGGAGCTCTCTGTGAAGACCAAACTGGCCACAAAGGTCACAGAGACCTACCTGCCTCTTCCTTTCAAGTGCTAGGACTCAAAATAATGTCACCGTGAGTGGTGGAGTAAATTTCTAACTCCTCTCTTGTCAGCAGTCATCCTCCATGTTCCAACTGGATTCTGCACTGCTCCCACAGAGGGACTGTGGGTGCTGTGTGCTATTCCACATTATAGCAGGTTTTTCTACTTGTAAAATACACTGAGTAATCTCTTCATGCTCCCAGGTTACCAATGTTGGTGTACCTGAATCAACCACATGAGGGCAGATAATGTGTGTGTGTGTCTGTGTGTGTGTGTCTGAGTGTGTGTGTGTGTCTGTGTCTGTGTGTCCGTGTGTCTGTGTGTCTGTGTGTGTTTATGTGACAGATGGCCTCTTAACCCAGATTTAATAATTTTACTTGCAGTGTAAACTGGCTGCAAGTCACTTATAAGGTCAGCAGCCATTACAAAGTTTCCATCCTGCTTGGGATGGTGGTGCATGCCTGTAGTCCCAGCACTCAGGAGGCAGAGACAAGTGGATCTATGTGAGTTAAAGTCCCCTCTGATCTAAATAGCAAGTTACAGACCAGCTGGTGCTTCAGGGAGGCAATGCCTTAAGAAGCCAAAAAAAAAAAGAAAAGAAAATGGTAGTTTTGTTTACTGCTTTAATGAAACCTTACTCTGCTGAGGTCAGTTTTTGATGAGCATTTACATCAGATAATATTATCTTCACGTCATTTGTCCAGTTGGAGTGATCAATTCACTTATCATTAAACCACACTTCTGTGTATTTCTCTTTCCAAGAGAAATGTATGACCATGAACACTGCTTGAAATTATGATCAGTGTGAAGAATTAACCACTCTCCTGCAGAAATGTGACAGAAAGTACTAAAAAGCTACTTTTCTCCACTTGGGAGTCATACCTGAATAGCATGTAAAATCATTAGTGATGTGGGTAGTAACAGTTTCTTTCTCACTTAACAAACAAATGGGAACACCTGGTAAGACCATAGGTGCATTCTTGAGAAGTGCTTTTAGGATTTATATCATCTATAGGCAATTTATTAATTTCTTCATGTAACTTAGTATGACTTTAAAACCTGCTTGTCCCTGACCATAAATACCACATCCATCGGATAATGATGCTAGTGTGTGTCCAAATTTATGACTAGTTGGGTTGGATAACACTCAGATCATGATGAGAGCTCAGCATACAAGGTAGTGTGTTGATATCTATTCAAGAATACAGTAAGCACAATAGGGGGTGACTTAGCTACTTTTCTGATGCAGTGATAAAACACCATGACCAAGGGAATTTACAGGAGGAAGAGTTGGTTAGAGCTCATAGTTCAAGTTTCCAGAAGGACTAGAGTATTTCATGGGGGGGAGTCACAGTGAAGTGGCCAGAACAGGGGCAGAGAGCTAAGTGCCTACATCTTCAAGTAAGTACAGGGAGAAGAACGTGATTGGAAATCCAGCAAAGCTTATGAACTCTACAATCCTTTTCCCAGTGACTTGCTTCCTGTATCAAGGCAACACCTTCTCAGACTTCTCTAAACAGTGTCACAAACTTGGAACAAAATTTCCAAATACTTCGAGCATATGGAGGACATTTTAATTCAAGAAACCTCATTCCACTCTGTGGCCTACATAGGTTCATGACGATACTAAGTGAAACATGCCTGTAGTCCATCCTTAAATATCTACATAGTCTTTACCTGTCTTATACTATTCAAAAGTATATAGTCCAAAGTCTTTTCTGTGAATTAAGGCAATTACTTACCTGTAAGCCTCTGTCAATTCAAAAGAAAAATTACATACTCTCAACATGTAATGGAGCTGAATACAAGTTCTCATTCCACAAGGGAGAAATGGAGGCATAGTTAGGAAGTATTGGATTAAAATAAGGCTGAAAACTAGCACGAGAAACACTAAATCCAGTAGCTCCATATCTGACTTCTGGAACTTTATGTCCAAGAGGTTTAGGTGAATCAGCCCCTCCAGCTTTTCTGTGTGCAACATACATCTTTCAACTTTTCTATGGTGTAGTTTTCGAGGAATAGAAAACCTTTCAGGTATTTTCCAAGTTTAGCTGGATGGCCTTTGTCCTGAAAGTACTGTTTCCATTATTTAACTGCAAATCTTTAAGCATCTCTTTAAGCGTTTCAATCTCTTCTTCTTCTTCTTCTTCTTCTTCTTCTTCTTCTTCTTCTTCTTCTTCTTTTGTCTTTTTGAGACAAGGTATCCCTGTAGCCATAGCTGGCCTGGATCCACTAATGGAAACCAGGCCATCCTAAAACTCACAGAGACCCGCCTGCCTCTACCTACTGAGTTCTGGGATCAAAGGCGTGTGCCACCTTGCCTGGCAACACTTCAATCTCTTTATCAAAGAGTTCCTATCCTTCAGCACATGTCTTGGCTCCAACTTTAATCTTCCTAGTGATTTTTTTCAATGAAAACTGCATTCTGCATTTCTTTATGACCTACTTGCTCTTTTTCACACTACATCTGCAAAATATTGAGCATTAATGGCCATATAAACATTTCTACGTTAGGCCGATGTGAAACTTCCTCCATCAAAAAAATTAGTCCATGACAGTTCAATCAAAATATTGAGCATTAATGGCCATATAAACATTTCTACGTTAGGCTGATGTGAAACTTCCTCCATCAAAAAAATTAGTCCATGACAGTTTAATTTAGCCTCAGGCAAGTTTTTATGCTTCGGGTATTACCTAGACAGACTCTTTGCCAAAATTTCCCCATTTCTGCTTGAGTACTTATTTCCCTCTGGAACTACTTTGCTTTCAGCACTATCTTCCAGGGCCTTACTAAAATGGCCCATTCATCTCTGTGTAATAGCCTGAACTCCTCCATTTTGTGGGAGCAAACTTGCTGAGCAGTCCCAGACCCTACCCTGGCCTGGGGCCAGTAGATCCGGGACTAACTGAGGAATGACCCATATAATCCTGTGAGGCCCAGTTGAGGCCTACCTGTCTTTTGTGAGTGCTTATATGGCTACTGTAGCAAGAGACTTTACCTGTTGGACTTTATCTTTAAAAGCTCCCCTTCTCTCCCAGTTAGTGTGGCATTATCTAAATGGGTTCAGAGAGTGCAGTCACTGGCCAGCAAATGGATTCCGCTGATTCGGACCTTTTTGGAATCTGAGTATTTTTTTCCCAGTTACGTAGAACCCTGTAACATTTGCTTACAGCAATAAATAGATTTTCTAGCCCAAAATTTCAGTCTTCCACATTCCTCCTACACAGATGGTCAGAATCTTCAGAGAAAGCTGCCCACAAGCTGGCACCAAATTCTGTATTAGTTGCATTCTTGTTGCTGTGATACAACACTGTGACCAAGAGAACTTATGGGAACAAGAGCTTATTTGAACTTAACTTTCCAGATTCTAGAGTGATGAGAGTCCAACAAGGAAGAGAGGCATAGTGAGGGGCCAGAGAAGGCTTACAGGGGTAAGCACTTGCATCTTCAAGCAGGCATAGGGAGGAGAGGGATGTTGTGGAAAATCTTGTGACTGATTTTGCCTTTTGCCTTACATACCTATCATGCTGGAATGCATTGCTTCCTGTTTAGAAACGGAAACTTATCATGCTAATAGGGCATATGGCTGCTAGATTGTAATAGGATACTAGTCTGCCATGCTAATAAAGGATCCCATATGCTGTATTATGATTGGACTATTACCCTTATATAAGCCCATACTTTCTTGCAATAAAGCAGATCTGTATCACTGAACCTGGTCTCCTGCATCTGAAAGCGGTGGCGCTGGCAGACTCCTCACCAGCCCCAGGGTCTGCACCGGACAACTGATGGGGGAACTAAGAGAGCAGGAGAGCTGCCATACCTGGGGAGAGCAGCCACAGTCGACTCATTGAACTCACAGAGATCTGCCTGCCTCTGCCTCCCAAGTGCTGAGATTAAAGGTGTGTTAAATTCTTATTTAAAGAATAAAGTGCATGGGTCTGGAGAAATAGCTCAGGGGTTAACAGTTCGATTCCCAGCACCCACATGGCAGCTAACAATCATTCTAACTCCAGTTCCAGGAGATCTGACACCCTCTTCTGAACTCCTCACGACATGGGTGCACTGCACTTACACACATGTAGGCAATACACTTATACACATAAAATAAAAATAAAATATAGTAAATAAAATATTTTTTAAAACTCTAAACCTGACACCAGTGATCATGCTTCTTCCAGAAAGAACAAACCTTCTAAGATTCCTCAAAGCAGTGGAACCAATTGAAAACAAAAAGTGCAAATACTTGGGGCATGTGGGGGCCATTCTCATTCAAACCACAACAGTGGGTGAAGAACTGTCCTTCAAATGGGTAAGAGCTGACTGAAGATAACTTCATGGCAAGTCTCATATCCCTAAGTTCTTCAAACATACTCATATGAGGAACTTGCCAAAGGTTCAAATCAAATCAGGTTCAGGGTCAAATATTAAACATCAAACAATTTAGGGCATGTTGAATCATGTGGTGTACATTTTGGGATAGCATGCACATCAGCATGAAACTCTTGAAGACTTTACTCTTTTGGGAACACTCAAAACTAGTCCCTGGGAATGGTGTACACACCTTTAATCCCCGCACTTGAGAGGCAGAAGCATGTGGATCTCTGTTAGTTGGAGGCCAACATGTTCTACATAACCAATTCTAGGCCAGCTCAGGGAAAAGCTGTCTCAAAAAGACAAAAAAAGACAAAAAACAAACAAACAAACAAACTAGAAAAACAAAACAAAACTAGCCATATTTGCAGTCATTAGGTTTGTGGTTCAGAGTAACATGCCCAACAGTATTGTGCTGCCTCCAGATCCAAACAGGTACACTCAGTGCTGTGGATTTTATTTGGTAGTAGGAGAATATAGGTGGAAGTTTTACCCTAGACAAAAAGATGAACATCTCTGCATGCCCCAGACCACTACAGTCCTAGAAACTTCACTGACCTAGAAGGCCTTCAAACTTGAATATGATTTATTTCCAGTCCTATGATCTGCATATGCTTTAGTGAATACATAGTAGTTGTTATCTTCTTGCGTCACACAATGAGCATAAGTTTTTCAGTATGAAGGACCAATGTGGTACATTGTGGAAAACACAAAAGATCGAAGTTCCTGTAAACCATGTGAAGACACTGGAATACAGAATTAGTATATAGTTAATGTGGAACAGGAAAGCAGGAACGCTGGCCTTGGCACTTGAGAGAAAATTTCATCTAGTGGTCCTAATTAATATGTAAGATGATAAAGCATTTGCAATACTATTTTTTTGTTTTTGGTCTTTTGAGACAGGGTCTTCCTGCAGCCCTCAGCTGGCCTTCAGTTCACTATATCAACCAGACTGGCCTAGAAAGCACAGATCCACCTGCCTTGGCCTCCCAAGTGCTGGGATTAAAGGCCTGCACCACCACACCAGGCATTACATTTGCAATTCTATTAACTTTACACTAGCTCCTGCTGGTATGTTAATTAGCTCAAGCAAGAACACTAGAGCTGGCACCACAGCTGCAATTAGACTCATGGATTGATGACAGATTAAATAAGTATTTGTCTATGTTATCCATCGATATTTTTCACAGACCAAATAGGACTGCTAAAGTGAGATGCTGGATCTCTCCACCCCCTACGTCTTTCAAATTCTGAATAGTGGCAATGTTCTTTACAATCCCTCCAGGAATGCACCATGATTTTGGTTCACATTTTCTCTGATACAGGAGTTTGATCATTTCCATTCTGATTTCCCAACCACAATAGCACTCAGTTCACAAGCCATGGAACCAATTGAAGATTATGCCAAATTCTAAGGAGATTTATGCAAATTATGGACTCTGGATTAGCTACAGGGTGAATTTAGGCACACATTGTTAGCCTGAGTCAGATTTGGGTGCAACTCCATTGATGACTTCAACTTCACATGCATTGGCATTAACTGGAGGGGAACAAGCCTGTCTCAACTCTGATATACACAATTTCTATCTCAATATGAAAAATACTGATTTCTGCATGAAGCTGTTAGAGGTCTAGTGTGTGTTGGCTTAGCAAAGAAAAAACATGGAAGAGAGGCTGGAGAGATGGATCAGTAGTTAAGAGCACTTGCTACTCTTGCAGAGGATGGGGTTCAGTTCCCAGCACCCACATGGCAGCTAGCAACTGTCTGTAATTCTCGTTCCAGGTGATCCAATGCCCTCTTCTGACCTCTGCAGGCACTGCACAACACAGGTGTACTTACACACATGCAGGTAATACATACATACACATAAAATAAAAATAGTAAAATATTAAAAAATAAAAACACATTGTACTAATTTGTAGGTGTAACTTGACTGCTCACTGATTTTACAATGACAGGGTTTATCGAAGTCAAACTTTAAAAAGTTGATTTCGTCAACTATATTTACTGGAAGGAGAAGAAACCACCCCAAAGGCCCCATAGTGTGCTTGACATTTAACTGAGATTATCACGTTTATACTATCCAGCTGCACTTATTTACGATGGTGACACATCTTTCTTATTCCTTGTTTTTTGTTTTTTTTTTTTTTGGTCTTTTTAGTTTTTTGAGACACAGTCTCCCTATATCATTTTGTAGACCAGACTGGCCTTGAAATCACAGAGATCCATCTGCTTCTTTCTCTCAAATGCTATGATTGAAGGTGTTCGCCACTACACCCAGGACCTCCTCCTTCTGATTCTTACAAATATTTATTTATTCACTATTTTTTCATGTGTATAAGCTTATTGCCTGAATGAAGGTGTGTACACCCATGTCATGCAATGCCCATGAAAGTCAGTAGAGGGCATTGGATCCCCTGCAACTGGAGTTACAGATGGTTGTTAGCATCAATGTGGGTGCTGGGAACTGAAACTCAGTCTGCAAGATCAGCCAGTGCTGTTATCCACTGAGCCATCTCTCCAGTCCTCGGGGTCATTTCTTTGATGTTTTTACTATTTTAGAATTTCAAAAAAGGTATTTTTATTGTATTTAAATGCCTATCCCATTGTCTTCCCCTCCCTACTACCACCACATGTGACACCATGTCCTACATTATTACTATTTTTGAAACGCATACAAAGTGTAATTTATGTTCCCCAAACATACTCCAGTGTAAATCTCTCCTTTCCAGCCTTCACAGCAGGCCCAGAATTTTTCTTCTTCTATTCTTGTTTAGAGCTTTTAAGTAAATGTTACCAAAAAGAAAATCTATTATTTTCTTTCTAATATCAATTTTCCAAAAGACAAACAATAAGATCAAAATAATTTCATGTCCTAAAAAATGTGTGGCTAAGGTATGAATATTTTTGGGCAAATAATCTCAATTCTTCTGTTAAAAACTACTTCCTAATATCCTGTTATCAGTAATTGCAACTTTATGGAATATGAATGAGTCTGGAGCATTCCCAAATCAAGAACGTTCTTAGTCCTTTTCAAGAGAAGTTGGGGGTGTGTCATTAACCCTTCAGCCATGTGGGAATGGAACAAATAAGTGTCCTTGTCAAATATCAGTGGACTCTGTATC
>NW_008342037.1:49542-52045 GCF_000622305.1 Nannospalax galili | reverse complement strand
CCCATTAAAATTTTGGATTTGAAAAAAAATTTTTTTTTTTTTTTTTTTTTTTTTTTGAGACAGTGTCACCCTGTAATCCCAGCTGGCCTGGAACTCGCTATATAGACATGGCTCGCCTTGAAATCACAGAGACTCACCTGCCTCTGCTTCTCAAGTACACAGACTAAAGGCGACAGTCTTCAATTTTTATCATTATCTGCAATTTTCAATGTAATAGGATACTAAATGTTAAAAATCACAAATCTACGGAGATAAGTTTTAATTTTCCACCTATGGTTGTTACTACATTAACTAATACTGAAAACATCTAACTATTCTTTCTATTGTGTTATTCAGCACTAAATTAATATACTTTGCAGATTATTTTCACCTGCGGGTCATTGGAAATGATTGCTTTCGAATACTCAGGATTCTCATTTTCTTTTCCTATGGTAGAAATATGCCAAACATACATCACACTAAAATGCATCATCATTCATCATGAAGAAATACATCTACTCTGATGAATTTTCCTTGTCCATGAATTACTTATGGAACAATTGACACTAATGAAGCATTGCTAATGCATTGAACAAAAAAAATCCATTCAACTCTGAGTCAACAATTGCTATAATTTTTCATGATATCCTTTATAAATTAGAAAATATGAATTTTAGGGGGTTGTTTTTTGAAACAGGGTCTCACTGTATCCCCAGGTGACCTCAAACTCATAAGGTACACTGGCATGGCATTGAGCTCACAGAGATCTGCCTGTCTCTGCCTCTGAGTACTGGGATTACAGGCATGAATCACCACACTTAGTGAAAACATGAATTTAGTTGAAGGTAAAACTAGCCGATGGGACCAATTTTGGCAACACAAATTTTTCTAAATAAAACAGTTTTGTCTATCAAACTATCATATACCATTTGAAGAAAATATAGAAATAATTGACATTTATTTTTAAAACTTAAAAAAAAATAATCCAGCCTCTCATATTACAGGGACTGTACTGTGTCCTGGACTTTTTATTATGGAATTTCCACCTTTAAAAAGATATTTGCATAAATCTTTTCCCCCTTCATATGCAAATAAAGATACAAGGATTTCATACAGTTTAGAATTTTCCAAGTTGCATATATGTATTAACATTTTCATATATACACATTAAATTTAAAGAATACATGGCAACTCAATACTTGTTACTGTTCTCCTTTGTTTCTCCACTGATGTGACAAAACACTCTGACCAATATCAAAGTGGGGATGAAAGGGTTTATATGGTTTATACCTCTCAGGATTCATCAGGGAGGCCAAGGTAGGAACTCAGAGCAGGAACCTGGAGGGAGAGGCTGGAGCACTGGCCATGGAGTAGTGCTGCTTACTACCTTCTCCCCTAGCACCTGCCCACACTTCTTTCTTATAAAATACAGAACTACCTGCCCAGGAATGGTGCAACTCACAGTGGGCTGGGCCCTCCCACCTCATGAAACAATGAAGAAAATTACTCCACAGATATGGCCGCATTTGAGCATTTTCCAGACTTTCAGATATATCACCCTAGTACAGATTCTGCTTTGTTTTCTAAGGATTGAGCCAAGAGTAAAAATGTACCACATTCTGTGCAATTGTAAACTATCATTTTTGTATGTGTTTTTGATAACTGCCACCATTTGACACATTATTAAAGGAATTGCCATTTTCCTTATATCTGCAGTGCCTCGCTTTATTGTAAATTCTTGGATGTTCTCTAAGAGTTGAAATACAAGTACAGGACTTCTCAAACCCCTTATAGTTATGGGGTCTCTCTCTAGTATTAAATCTCTCAAGTCTTCTATGTTCTGAGCTCTCAGTTTTTCACATTCTTCTAATCAGAATGGTTACTTTCCAGTATGAATTATCTGATTAAACATTAAATATGACAAAAGGAATGGCCCATGCTTCACATTTGTAGGGTTTCTCTCAAGTATGAATTACATGATGTGCTCTAATCTAACACTTTTTTTTCTTTTTTTTTCTTTGGCTTTCTTGACACAGGGTCTCACTGTAGCTCCAACTTGCCTGGAACTAACTATGTAGACCAGGCTGGCTTTGAACTCACAGAGATCTGCCTGCCTCTACCTCCCAAGTGCTTGGATTAAAGGCGTGCTTAACACATCTTTGTACAGGACTTCTTATATTCCTCACATTTCTTGGGATTTTCTCCAATAGGAATTCTCTTATGTTTCTTATAAGTTGAGTGCATCATAAATGATTTGCCACATTCTTCACATCTGTAAGGTTTCTCTCAAGTATGTATTGCTGATGTCTTGTAAGATGTGACATTTGACTAAAGGACTTGCCACAATCTTCACATCTGTAGGGTTTCTCTCCAGTATGTGTTTGCTGATGTGCTCTTAGGTCGGACATGGGACTAAAGGACTTGCCACATTCTTCAAATCTGTAGGGTTTCTTTCCAGTATGAATATATTCATGCTTTCTATGATTTGAGACATGGGTATTGGACTTTTCACATTCTTCACATC
>NW_008342037.1:48300-49217 GCF_000622305.1 Nannospalax galili | reverse complement strand
TCTCCAGTATGTATTCGCTGATGTGCTCTAAGATTTGATATTCGATTAAAGGACTTGCCACATTCTTCACATCTGTAGGGTTTCTCTCCAGTATGTATTTGCTGATGTGCTCTAAGACTTGACATTTGATTAAAGGACTTGCCACATTCTTCACATCTGTAGGGTTTCTCTCCAGTATGTATTTGCTGATGTGCTCTAAGATGTGATGTAAGTCTAAAGAACTTGCCACATTCTTCACATCTGTAGGGTTTCTGTCCAGTATGTATTCGCTGATGTGTTCTAAGACCAGACTTAAATCTAAAGGACTTTCCACATTCTTCACATTTGTAAGGTTTCTCTCCCAAATGTGTTTGCTGATGTGCTCTAAGACTTGACATGTGACTAAAGGACTTGCCACATTCTTCACATCTGTAGGGTTTCTCTCCAGTATGTATTCGCTGATGTACTCTCAGATGTGACATTTGACTAAAGTACATGCCACATTCTTCACATCTGTAGGGTTTCTCTCCAATATGTATTCGTTGATGTGCTCTCAGATGTGACATTTGAATAAAGGACTTGCCACACTCTTCACGTCTGTAGGGTTTCTCTCCAGTATGTATTTGCTGATGTGCTCTAAGATCTGACAAAGGACTAGAGGACTTGCCACATTCTTCATATCTGTATGGTTTGTTTCCAGTATGAATATATTCATGCTTTCTAAGATTTGAGACGTGGGTTTTGGACTTTTCACATTCTTCACATTTGCAGGGTTGCTCCACTTTATACACCCTCTGATGTCTTCTAAGAATTGACTCCTCCAGGAAAGGCAAAAGAGAAGAAAATATTTCAATATGGAGAATAAGGTTGAGACAATCATATACTCACAGATCCATGAAGAACATCTAATATGCATCGATAACATTTCCAACCTTGTA
>NW_008342037.1:47555-47745 GCF_000622305.1 Nannospalax galili | reverse complement strand
TGCACCATGTTCCAGAAGGAATCAACCATTAGCCGCACAGAAAACAAAGTAGAGCTCAACATTAATGCTAATAAAAACTAATACTAATCAATGATTCTAACAGCTAGGACACCAGCACAATCATCTTGAATTAATAAAATCCTCCCACAATAATATTACATGAAAATTGTCTTAGGTCACCAATTAAAAC
>NW_008342037.1:42441-46560 GCF_000622305.1 Nannospalax galili | reverse complement strand
CATTTAAGTAGAGGAGAGATAACGACATGTGATGTACTTTTATTTTATTGTTCCCACACATTTTATTAGTTCTATGAGAATTTCAAAGAATGTGTTTTTATCAAATTACCCTTCACTCCTAGAAGTCCTTGTAGTCCATTCCTTCATGAAATACCCGATATTTGGTTCTCAGATTTTTGTTTTTCATTTTTGTTTTTTTTTTACCCAAATATAAAATTTGCACTGAACTGAACATAAACTCTTGAATGTGGGGCCATCCATGGAGAGAGGGTGACATACCTGAGGCCACACCCTTGAAAAACACTGACCTAGCACCTATCAATTACCAGTAGCTCCTGACCAAGGGGTGGAATTTGTGCCCAGCTCCCACTCTCCATTCTGGGATTAAAGGCGTTTCCACCACACCCAGCTTGTTGGTTTTTGGATGTTACCCATGGTGAATGGATTAATAAATCACAAAGTGGTTTAAGTTACATTTCCCTTATGACTACTGATGTACAACATTTTAAAAGATGATCTTAGACATTTCTGTTCTGTCCTTGGAGAACTGCCTTTCCAGCTCCTTGCACCACATACAATGAGTTGTATATTTTTTGAAGCTTGTTGTTTGGTTTTTGGATGTTACCTATGATGAATGGATTAATTAATCACAAAGTGGTTTAAATTACATTTTATTATGAGTACTGATGTACAACATTTTAAAAGATGATCTTAGACATTTCTGTTCTGTCCTTGGAGAACTGCCTTTCCAGCTCCTTGCACCACATACAATGAGTTGTATATTTTTTGATGCTTAGTATTTTGAATTTATCATACATTCTAGGTACTAATCCTTTCTTACCACCAGAATTTGATGACAAGATGCAGCTGCTGAAGACATACACCTGTGAGCTATAGAACAAAAAAGGAGAACTCAAGTTGGTACTGACTTCAAAGCTTCATCTCTACTGACTAGTGTTCATAGTGCTGGAAGGTACTTTGTATGCTACCACAGAGGAACTGATCATCATCGTTACCCAGATGTGAATCCTGGGAGCTGTAACAAAACTGTCAGTAATAAAGTTTCTGTATGGAGCACATGATGAATCATACAAAGATCCACAAGTGACTAATGTGCAGAAAATTGGACTACATAGTACCTATCCCTAAGTAGAGACTTATATGAAAATTATGCCTCTGAAGCTACAGGGATGATTGCAGAAAAGCAAACAGAAATATTTTAAGAGTCACATATGGTGAAATAACACAAAGAAATAGAGATTTATAGATAATTGGGAAGTAACTTATGAAATTACAGCATAGGTCACAGCATGTACAATTCCTCCATAAGTTCAAGACAGGCAAAATCTAAGCATAGACATGTAGAGGTTGGTAAAAAACACCAATGATACTTGAGGAACTATTTGCCACGACAGGCTTCAGGGATAGGAGAAAGTTTCTCTTTCATGGATGGAATACCTTCATAAGTTGACTGAGATCCAGTGAATGTCTGCATATATATATATGTATATGTGATTTGCACAGTGGCTGTAAATGCTATTTTTTTCCTCAGTTGGTCTTAAATGACTGTTAGTCTCTTGTGTCTTAGAAAGAAGAATGTGAACACTTTATTGGGAAAAAAATTTATAACTCTTTCCTTTTATAGTACTTTAGAGAATGAACATGGGAAATTGTTTAAGCTGGTAATTTTAGCTATTAGTCCTGGCTGAGGAATTCCCAGAGACACTTACCCGTCTGTCTTCAAGTCAAAATTATTCTGTCCTCTCCAGCACATACTTCTTTTGTTCCATGGCATTTCTTCATCTGAAGTCGTTAAGGCCACCTGCTCTTGACGTATTGTCATATTTACCATATGTGGCTAATGAGTTTCTTATACTGTTTGCTGGCTTCAATTTCTGTCCCCTTAAATTTTAGAAAGTTGCTGTGCACACCTTTAATCCCAGCACTCGGGCCACAGAGGCAGGTAAATCTCTGTAAGTTCAAGGCTAGCCTGATGAACATAGCAAGTTCTAGGCCAACCAGGGCTATGTAGTGAGACCCTATCTAAAATTTTTTAAATACTTTATTGATTATTTTTATGTGTACGAATGTATTGCCTGCATGTATGTGAGTGCACACGTGTCATGCAATGCTGTGGAGGTCAGAAGAGAGCTTTGAAATCCCCTGTAACTGAGGTTAAGGATGGTTCGTAGCCACTATATGGGTGCTGGGAGTTGAACCCAGGTCCTCTGCAAGAGCAGTCTGTGCTCTTAACTCCTAAGCCATCCCTCCAGCCCCATGCTTAGATTTTTTTATTGATTTTGTGTGTGTTTGTGTGTGTGTGTGTGCATTTCATACAGAATATCCAAAATAATCTTATTCATTTTTATACCCACGATCCAAATGGCACCTTACTATAGACCCTGCCCAAACTGGAGCCCATATACTCTGTCATCCCTGTTACGGCCCACTGTGTTGTCAGTGTCCTCAGCAAGTCCCCAGTGCAAATCCATCCACTGATTTTAATCAGCCTATCTAGAGTCCCTTGTTTTAGGAAGATCAGCTCCAGCATCTGATCTAGGAGCAACCAGTTGCTAACAGTCCTTTAGATTGGAGTCTGTTCTTCATTTTCCTAGTTCTATGCTGGGTTACTGTCTGTTCAGTGGAGTACTTGTGTATACTGACATCTTTGCCATAGAATCATTTAAGCAGGTTGCTAGGAGCTCCTAGGATCCTGTTTCCATAGGGTCATGCCCTTTCTTCCTGGCTCTTACAATCTCTCTGCGCCCTCCTCCACGATGGTCCCTGAACCTTGGGTGGATGACATTTAATAAAGGGGTGCTCTCCAAGGACCATTATGTAGCAGGCTCTTGATCTCTACACTTTGGCCATTTGTAACTGTCTCTGCTCATGGCCCTTGCTGCATGAAGGAGAACTGATTCCTTAGTGTCCTCATCTTTATCCCTATTCTATGTTCCATGAGCATTAGGTGTACAGGTTGCATTGCAGAGGGGTCCCTTAGGCCTCGGCAATTAATAGACAATGTCTATGTGTGATCAGTTGTGGGTACTTGGTATTAGTCTCTGACTGCTGCAAAATGAGCTTCTTTGATGAGTGGTGACTGGAATATTTGCCTGTAAATATAAGGATACATACTTTGCACATAGTAAGAAATCACATTAGTGATGTGAAGGTTTTGTGGTTCTCTCTAAGATCTATGATCATGCTGGCCATGTGCATTAGGTTATGATACAGTACCACACTTGAGTTTCCTCTTTTTGGGTAGGCATTTAGTCAAATCAAGTAGTTGTTAATTGCCTCCAAGGAAAAAGTAACATTACTGGGCCAATGGAATATGCTGTGGTGGCTGTTTATATGGTTATTCGGTCTTGAACCTGCTGCCAGGACATCCATTGATGTTTTCCCTTGGCACTTTTATAGCATTGTTCAAAGGAATGAGAGCTCGCCTTCAGGGGAAATGGATTCCAGGTCAGTTGCATCTCTATTTCTCCAAATCCTGTTTTTGATGAATGTTCTGTCTTCAGGAATAGGGTCTTATCTTCAAGTTCTGGGAGGCCATCAAGGGCTGTGACAAAAGCCTAAGAAATGTTGGGAGTCTATTGGACCACCTTGGCTAACAACTCAATGGAAAATATCTCCTGTCTGGCACGTTTCCTGTTATGTAGCCTTTAACTATAAACATGGATTCTTAAAGAAATATACTGATCAATTTAATCTTTGGTTCTACATTCCTTTTAGGTGTTTAAGACCATAGAATTGAAACTGGATACTGGTTCAAATCCATCTGGTGGCATATCCATGGACTCCCTGAACAAGAGGACAGGTGAGTCACTACAGTTACAGGACATTTTGAGAGATGCTCCATAGTCCCCTGGAACTTAGTTGACCATGGAGGGAAAGAAGAAAAAACTGTCTTTTACATCCCTTGGCCAGGTTAGCATATGACTCAAAGTGTGGCTGTTCAACATCCAAGAAGGTTAGTTCCATCAGTCTGATACTTTATATTACTGTGTGCCATGTAGATAAATCTTGGGCAAAGACCAATTGTCCTCAGATAAACCTTACCTAGGCATATATTTCTTGATCTGCTATATATAATTTGTCAGTAGGTTGTTGGAG
>NW_008342037.1:35606-41967 GCF_000622305.1 Nannospalax galili | reverse complement strand
GGAAGAAGATAGGGATAAACTTCTGAATGAATTTAGAAAAGAGTTAGAAATATTGAAGAACACTCAGGCTGAAATGAAGAAGGAGGTGAAACATTCAATAAGTCAATTAGAAATAGCAGGAGAAAGCCTCACCAATGGATGAATGAAATAGAAAACAGAATATCAAGACAAGAAGATAAACTGGACAAATTAGATGACTCCAGCAAAGATTATGAAAAATTAAAAAAAAAAACACAAGACTGGAATATGTAAGAATTGTGTGACACCATAAAAGGACCAAACTTACACATCATAGGCACACAGGAAGGAGAAGAACCTCAGGATAATGGTATGGACCAGATCTTTACAGGATTGTAGAAGAAAATTTCCCAAAATTAAAGAAAGACAAGGACATAAAAATACAAGAAGCACATTGAAGACCAAATAGACAGGACCAAAAGAGAAACTCTCCACAGCACATCATAGTAGAAATACTAAACGTACAGAATGAAGAGAGAATACTGAAAGCTGAAATAGAAAAACAATAAGTCACAAATAAAAGAAAGCCTATCGAAATTACAGCTGAATTTCAGTTCAAACTATGAAAGCCAGAAGAGCCTAGACCAAAGTATTCCCAATTCTAAATGACCACAGACGGCAACCCAGATTACTTTACCCAGCCAAAATGTATATTGCAGTCAAAAGGGAAAAAAATTCCATGACCTAAATAGACTGAAAGAATTCATGTCCACAAAAGAAGCCATTCAGAGAATTGTTAAAGCAATACAAAGAGCTGAAGAAAGGAACAACTGTACCCAAGGGGTAACAGAAAGAAATTTAATGAAGGTATAACAGTGCAAATGTACAGTCACACCAAGAAGGTGAACAAAAATCAAAACAAGATGACTCAATACACATATTTCATTAATAACTTTCAATATCAAAGGACTGAACTCCCCAGTCAAAAGACATAGATTCGTTTAACGGATAAAGAAACAAAACCCATCTTTTCATTGTCTACAAGAAACACATCTCACTTTCAAGGACAGGCACTACCTTTAGGTCAAAAGGACGGAAAAAAATATTCCAAGGAAATGGTGCGAAGCCAAAGGCAGGAGCTTCAAATCTAATACCTGAGAAAATAGATTGCAAACTAAAACTGATCAGATGACATAAAGTGGGACACTTCATTCTGGTCAAAATAACACTTTACCAAGAAGATATTACAATCATGAACATATATTCACCAAACTCTGGGGCAACCAACTTCATAAAAACAGTACTACAAGACATTAAGATCCACATGAATCCCAACTCAATAAAAGCAGGGGACTTCAAAATGCCCCATTAGATAGGTCAACAGGACAGAAAACTAAAAGAGAGATATCTGAATTTAACAATACCATAAATCAAATGGACCTAACAGACATCTACAAAATACTCCACTGAAGCATGAAAGAATATACTTTCCATTCAGTGCCCCACGGACCTTTCTCCCAAATTGACCACATAGAGAGGCAAAAAACAAGACTCAACAAACACAAAAAGATTGAAATAATTCCATCAGACCACAATGCAATAAAGCTTAAAATCAACACCAGAAGAAACTCTGGTAACTACATGAACACATGGAGAATAAACAACACACTCCTAAATGATGAACGGGTCAAAGGAGAAATTAATAAAGAAATAAAAGTAGTCCTTGGACTCAATGAAAAAGAAAATACAACACAAAAAAACCTTTGGGACACATTGAAAGCAGTCCTTAGAGGGAAGTTTATAGCTCTAAGTGCCAACATTAAAAAATCAGAATGAAACCAATCCCCTATCTTTCACATTGCACAAAACTCAACTCCAAATGGATCAAAGACCTCAATGTGAAGCCTGAAACATGAAACTGTTAGAAGAAAACATTGGTAATAACCTACTAGATATAGGTGTAAGAAATGTTTTTTTTTTTCAACTGAACATCAATTGCTCAGGAAATAAAGTCAAGAATCAACAAATGGGAACTCATTAAACTAAAAAGCCTCTGTACATCAAAAGACATAACCAAGGAAATGAAGAGAAAATCCACAAAGTGGGAGAAAATATTCATCAGCAACACTTCTGACAGTTTTATCACCCAGAATATATTAATAACTCAAAAAAACAAAGAATCAAGAAAGGAAGTAATCCAATTGAAAGATGGGCTAAGGAGCTGAACAGAGAGTTCTCAAAAGAAGAAATAAAGAGGCTAAGAGTATCTTAAAAGGTGTTCAACATCATTAGTAATTAGGAAAATATAAATTAAAAACACTTTAAAATTTCATCTTACCTAAGTCAGACAGGCTACAATCAAGAGAGCAAATGATAACAAATGTTGGAGAGGATGTGGGGAAAGGGGACCCCTCATCCACTGCTGTTGGGATTGCAAACTTGTTGAACCCCTATGAAAAGCAGTGTGGAAAACCCTTAAAAACTAAAAATGAACTTACGATTTGACCCACTTATACAACTCCTTGGCATATGCCTAAAGAACCAATTCTATTGCAGAAATACTTGTATATCCATGTTTGCTGCTGCTCTTTTCACAATAGCTAAGAGACGAAGCAACCTAACTGTCCTTCAGTTTGTGAGTGGATAATGAAAATGTGGTACATTTACACAATGGAGTTCCACTCAGCAGTAAAGAAAGATGAAATCATGAATTTGCAGGTAAATGGATGGAACTAGAAATTGGTATACTAAGTGAAGTAATACAGACTCAGAAAAACAAATGACCTATATTGTACCTCATATGTGCATCCTAGCACCAAATCCCTGTTAGTGAGTATGTATCCAGACATAACTACAGGAACCAGGATATTGAAAAGAAACCAGGGAGGTAAAGGAAAATGAAGAACGTAAGAGATGAGAACAGTAGGAAACAGGTGTTACTAAAGGAGATATGGATAAAAATAGGGTTATTTAAATGGGAGGGGAAAAGGAACCTTGGGGATAAAGGGAAATAATTGTAATATTTTTAAAAGAAAAACACTGAATATATTGAATCATCTGCTATAGACACTCAGAAGTTGCACATGACATAAAATATGGTGTGTAAATTATTTCAGTACTAAACTTAAAAAAATATAGCTATAGTAAGCTGAGAATGTTGGCTCAGACCTTTAATCCCAACACTCGGGAGGCAGAGGCAGGCAGATTTCTATGAGATCAAGGCCAGTCTGGTCTACAGGTCTACATAGCAAATTCCAGGCCAGCTTGGGCTAAAGAGAGACCCTGTCTGAAAAAGACAGAAAAAAAATACAAAAAAAAAAATCCCCCCGAAACTATAATCATTGCGGAAGTCTTTATAGGAACAATATAGGAAATAATTTGAAGGCACCCACTTTCCAAAAGCATACTGAATGGCTGAATGGCAGAAACAGAGATGGGTCAAGTATTGAATGAGAAGAGTCATGCAGGACATTTAGTGTCCTGTGGATTCCTTATCTTTTTTTTCCCCTCTGGTCTTTTTGAGATGTTCTCTCTGTGTAGCCCCCTCTGGCCTGGATCCATCTACATAGGTAGACCAGGCCGTCCTCAATTTCACATAGATCTGTGTGCCTCTGCTTCCCTAGTGCTGGGAATAAAGGCATGCACCAATGCAACTGTCGATTTATAATCTTAACAATGACTCAAAATGAATAACTAAATAGCCTTTAAAAACTCACTGGTTGGTAACATACATATCAGTACAATCAACTATATGGAAAATTTTCTAAGAAAATTATGAAAAATAAAGCTTTTTTAAGTTAAAAGGAAAAAAAACTGTTCAATAAAAGAAAACCCAATAACTTCTGTAATCTACTTGAGTGCCTGAAATGGTTGAATATATTTGAACAAATTTTCCCCCCTTTAGAAAACACTATTTCATTTCCAGGGTGAAGATGAGGAAGGAAGACAATATATTGAATGACATCTCTAGAGCTCTCATTACTGAGTCACTGAGTGACAGGACTGATTGATTCAGCAACACGAAGAAAGGCGAGAGGAGCCTGCACACATGGTTCAGTGGTTCAGACACTGGCTGCTCTTGTAGAGTACCCAGGTGCCGTTCCCATCACCTATGTGGTAGGTAAAAATGTTCTTGACTACAGTTCCACTTCCAGTGGATTCCATACCATCTTCTGACATCCATGGGCAGTGCAGGATACAGAAGCACTTACATATATGCAAGCAATACCCTCATACACTATTGCAATTTGTTTCTCCATTGCTGTGACAAAATACTCTGACCAATATCAACTTAGAGAGGAAAGGATTTATTTAGCTAACATCGCCCAGGTCATAATTCATCAGGGAGTCCAAGGTAGGAACTGAGACCAGGAAACTGGAGGTAAGAACTGGAGCACAGGCCATAGAGGAATGCTGCTTACTTGCTTGCTCCCCTGGGCCTTGCTCAACCTGCTTTCTTATACAACATATGCCCACCTCTGCAGGGATGTCAGCATCCAGAATACTCTGGACCCTCCCACATCAAGAAGATGCCCACAGACATATTCACAGGCAATTCCAATGGAGTCAATCCCCCAATTGAGGCTCCCTCAACCCAGATACATCAAGTTGACACTAAAGCCATCCAGCATAACTGACTGACCCCTTGTGAACCTGACACATAAACACGTCACTATTAAACCATAACCTTTCCAATTCTTATTCCCAAAATATGATGTTAACATTAATATCACAATATAAGACAGTACAAACTTTACAGTGTCTCTGCTGCTCACTGTGATCCCTTCAAGCTTTCAACACCAGAACCATTCAGGAGACTCTTACATATTACCAAGTCCCACTTCTAGCTTGAGTTGGAGTCTCAAATCCCCTCTGGATCCCAGGTCCTGTGCTGACCCTGAGGAAACACTTTCCAGAAGATTTTCCAAAGCAATGCTGGTCTTTTTTAAATTGCAGCTCATTTTTCAGCCCCAGATAAGCAGCATCAATTGTCCCCATAATGCTAAGGTTTAACTTCAGTCTCTTAATCACAGCTGATTCTTCAGTCACAGCTGAACAGAAACCAAAGGTTCTCAATTCAAGAGATCACACAAATGGCCTTTATAGTCTCTGCTGCCTTTTGAAACTTCACAAGCCAGGCCTCTATTGTTCATATCTCTTTCAGCATAACAGTTCCAAGCTACAGAGCAACAAGGTCTAAGCACTGAATGGTTTTTCCAGCATTAAACTTTTGAACACTTTCATAATCCTCCTAAAAACACCAAGGTCCAGACTGTCAGAGCAATGCCCAACTCTCTGGTACCAATTTCATTCTACTTTGTTTCTCCAATTCTGTGACAAACCACTTTGACTAATACAAAATTCAGGAGAAAAAGATTTATTTTATCTTAGTTCTTTTGGGTCACAGTTCATCAGGCAGCCCAAGGTAGAAACTCAAAGAGGAAACTGGAAGTAGAGATGAGGCATAGGTGATGGAGGACACTGCTTACTGGCTTGCTCCCCTGACCTCTGGTCAACCTGTATTCTTATAAAACATAAGCCCACCTTCCCAGGGGTGGCATCACCTCCAGTGGGTGAGACTCTGGAACCCTCCCACATCAGTCAATAATCAAGATGTTGTCCCACAAACAAGGCCACAGCCCAGACCAAAGGAGAAAATTCCACAATTAAAGCTCCCACATCCCAGGCTGTCAACTGTACATTAAGCTATCCAGCAGATACACATAACTTAAAATGAATAAATAGAAAGCAATTTTAAAAAGAGTTAGGAGGCAAGATCATAAGTTCTCAAACATTAGTACATGAAATCTTTTTCTATGGTCACAAACCTAGAGTAGCAAATACCTGAGGAGAGGTTAGATTACTTCAAAAATTGTCCATCACTCTCATGTCACATTTCCCAAGATAAAAAGTGTAAAGACATTTTACACTTTGATTTTGGTAAAATAAAAATCCCACTTATTTCTTTATATCAGTAAAGCAAATTATCTATTTGAAATTTACATATAAAGATGCCTACAATAAATATCACATGGTAAAAGATTATTCTGCAAGACATGAATGACCTCCATTTTCCAAACATGATATTCAGTCTCAATTCATTCTGTCAGTAGCCACAGCACACATATTATTTCACAGGCATTTTTTTTTAACTTTTTGAGACAGGATCTCCCTATAGCCCCAGCTGTCTCAGAACTCACTACAGAGATGAGGCTGGCTCACAGAGATAAACCTTCCTTTGCCTCTCAAGTGCTGGGATTAAAAGTATGTACCACCATGCTCGGCAACTAAGGTAAAGTCTATGTTTTTAGCTTATTTCAAATTTGAAACTGAATTTTATCTATTTTCTCTCATATTACCACACACACAGTCCATTGTGGATTTTTTTCATCTGATTTACAAG
>NW_008342037.1:29231-35576 GCF_000622305.1 Nannospalax galili | reverse complement strand
AAAAGATCTCCATTTCATTTTGAAATGCTGTTTCCTACATTTTTAATGGTACTAACACTTAGATGTTTGCACATATGTCTTTAATCTCTATGTATCTGATGATTACTAGTCACACTCGGATCCTTAGTACCTGAGTTTGGATATAAAGTCATCAGGAAGATTTCACTGGTAATGTTTATCACCTCTACTATTTAACATGAAATAAATTTTCAGGTCTTTATCCTTCTTTACTTAGGACCTCTCACCTGGGCCCCTCCTTCATCCACTCAAACCTACCTGGTTGGCTACAGCCTCCCCTCTCTTCACATTCCAGGGCTCTTTGCTTTGCTCTAGACAGGAGACCAGAACAGGCTTACACACTGCAAGACCTGTGTATGAAAAAGGGGCACATGATGCTTCCTGGATGCTTTAGAAAATACCAGAGTTGTAATGCAGCACTATGCTCTACTGATAATATTCAGAAAAACAACAGAGTCTCCAAATAATTTGCCAATTTTCATTTTCTGACAGTCTCATTAGAATACATAGGAATGTTTTCAGTTTTCATATTGTGAGTTCTATCACTGATTCATAATTCAGCTATGATAATAGAATTTTAAGACTCTGGCTACAGGGGTTGGAGAGATGGCTCAGTGGTTAAGGGTACTGACTGCTTTTGCAGAGGATCCAGATTCGATTCCTAGAACCCACATAGCAGCTACAAACCATCCTTGACTCCAGTCCCAGGAGCATCTGACACCGATGCACTCATATGCATGCAGGCAGTACACTCATATACATAAAATAAAAATATATAGTTAAAAATAAGATTCTGACTACGGAGCTAAAGAGTCATGTGCCAACGTGTGGCTGAAATTAAAACTAAAAATAATAAAAATGGATAATTCCTCTAACACGTGGAAATGGAAAGAAATGATAAAACATAAACATGTTTTTCATGATGTCCAGACATTCCCATGAATGTATTTTTAAAGAATCCAAGACTTAATTAGCCAAACTAACATATGCACTAAGTAGACTATAATCTGTCAAAGGATGCAGGATAGTGAAAAATTCTCCAAGAAAAATCTTCTCACCTATAGACACCATATTGCTGTAGTTCTCCAACATCAACTCCCTGTACAAAGACCTCTGAGCAGAATCTAGGCATTCCCACTCCTCCTGGGAGAAGTCTATGGACACATCCTTGAATGTCAATGGATGCTAAAATGAAAAACGACAGTTAGAACATGTGCACTTAAACAGGGTACTGGACCCAAGAAAGAAAGAGATAATTAGCAAATGAGTTCTGAATTAAATGAGAAATCTGAATTAATAAAAAGGATATTTCTTACTGGAGTAACTATAATCTACTCACAAACTCTGTGGAAAAAAAACAATAGCATCAGACCCTCCAAATTTTTGTGAAGATTATGATGATAAGCAGCGTAGTACATAAATTAAGCCATCAACATAGGAATTGCATTTCACTCCTATAGTAGTAGTATACGAGACCAGTTGTATATATTTGTCTGACGTAAAGTTACACTGATTATAAGTCTGCTTCATAAATTCAAATGTTTATAACCATGCACTTAATCCTAGCTGAAACACAGATTTTCACCTTAATATGATCTTTTGCTGGACCTGAATTAACCCTTTCCTTAAAGACTCTGCAGTGAGGCCAATGCCCCACATACAAAAGACATGTTCTCCAACAGCACTGAGTAGAACATTGCAGAAAATAAAGAACTGTATGTGCTCTCCTCCATAGCAAGAAGACACAATCCTGGTAAAAAAAAAAAATCCTATGCCCTGCATGTAATATAAAAATTACAGAAACATCAGGGCATCATTTTTCTTAAAATACTTTTATAATGAACTTTTCTATCATCATTTACCTAACTAAAATTTACCTAGAAGGAACACACTGATTGACTTATGCACAAAACAATAAGAGGATTTGAGAACAGGGCTCCTCACCGAAGAGTACAGAAAACATGAAGACAAGATCCAATGCCCACTGAACAATGTTGAAGCTGCATACACAAATGCTTTCAAAATCAGAGAACTACATATGTGTAACATTTGATAAAGAGAGCTCATTCTGAGGATGAAATAACCAGTAAAGGAGGTAGTGCTGTGATTGAGCCAACAGAGAGAAAGATATCTGCCTCACTCCACTTGGAGAACTCAGCATTCAGCAAAGAAATGAGAAAGGTTTCTTTTTCCAAAGAAAGGAAGAAAATTAACCGTGATGAAAGGAGAGATTCTGCATTAAATGTCATATTTCATGTGCTTCATTCTGTAAACTACAAGAAGAAAACTTATTCCTAAAAAATTGAAAACAATGATGTCAAGCTCTGGTATTTGGTGCAGAGCAGTTTAACCAAGGGAATCAACTACCAGGAGACAAAAGAATACAGGTTTCAACAAACAAAGCAGCACATTCCATCAGCCCTGTCATATTGGTGGGATTAAATATTGAGCAAAGCAATACAATAATCTGCATAAAATAAAACAAAAATATCAGTTTTATTTATAGTTCAAACAACAATACAGTGGCATATGAGGACTCAAGTCCATCCTCCTTAGATTCTGAAGATGGACATATTTGAATTTTCACCTATCATCTCAGTAACACTTTTGAGATGGCTGGCCATGAATTCAATGGATTAGTCTGGAAAACATAAGCACTGGAGGACAAAAAGGAGAGGTGGATATGCTACATGGGTTACACATATGAAATGTGGCCTGGGCATAGTGGTGTGGGCCTTTACCCCCAGGGCTCCAGAGGAAGGGGAAAAAGGGTCTCTGTGAGATCCGGGTTAGCCTGGTCTACATAGGTAGTTTTTGGATGAGTAAAGATTACAAGTTTAAACTAGCAAACATTTAAGGAAATAAAGTGTACGTGGTCCAGGCCTTGGATGTATTTACCTGAAAAGAAGCCATCTCTCTCCTCCTTCTGGGAGTTTCTTTCCAGGCAATACATAAACACTCTTCTCCCTCTTTCAAGAAACTTCCTTTCAGTTCACTGAAAGTTCACTTCACCTGTCAATATAACAAGAGGAAGAAGCACCTCAGAAAACAAACTAGGCCGTTATACTGTCTGCTGTCACAGTAGAAGCGCATGAAGAAAGCTCAACATGGAGACCCCATAGAAGTTTCTGCTTTTCTGCCTTCGAATGGCCCACCCTGCCAACAAGATCAAGAATTTCTATTACAACATGGGACTGTAGCTGCCTCACCTCCTTACTAAAGAAGGCAGAGTAAGATGGTTTTCATCCATTGTAACAGACGCTAAACTAAGCTCTCTTTCAGAAGCACTGGTAGCTGACCCCAAGCTTCACTCTCTTCTGCCTGCAACTGTTCATTGAAACAGCACTGATGCTTCCACTTTGCTTCATGGACAGAATCTGGGGGGTGACGGGGAAGCATAAGTAAGAGTTTTTCTTTTAAAGGCTGAAGTTCAGTCGTAGTTCATTTTATTTACCTTGATGTGGCATAGAACAGAACAACATAGATAAGCAATGAAGCCATGACACTGTTTCTGTTATTTACCACACATCCTCCCCACTCACTGCAAATTGCTATTGTCTCCTCACTATCTATCATCTCTCTTTTCTTTCTCTACTTCTCATAGACAAATCACATAATGCTTGTGTTTCAGTTTCTTTACCTGATACAGTGTCTACCAGATCAATCCAGTTCTCAAGTATGAGAAGATTCGACTCTTTTCCATGGATTTTGATGTATTCTTTAGAAATATCACATTTCAGTAAATCTTTCACTTGTCAATGGACATTTTAGTAGATTCCCTATTCTTCGAATTGTGCTGCAATAATTAGTGAGTGCACATATCTCTTACCCATACAGAATTCACTTCCTTTGAGAATCTATTCAATATTTGGTGGTAGGAGCCACAAATGGGAGAACACCTGAGCCTCACTTATTATAGTCATGTCTACTTCCATCCATTGACCTACAAATTACTTGATTTACTTTTCCTTTAGCACAAAGTAGAACTCCAGTGTAAATGTAACAAATGTACAGGATCTACTAATAGACGGAGGGACATTTAGATTGTGCAAATGAATTTCAAAAAAATACAATAGTAACTTTTTTCTTGAATTCTAGTTTATTATACACTTACCTGAGATGTTAAATGTGTCTCTTCTGATGACTTGGGAGGACTTTGATTGAAACTAAAGCTCTAAAATTCTTGAAATTTCACTGCCAATATTGAAAGAGGAGTCACTTTATAAAAGTTGCATTTATAAGCCAATTTTCAGTCTCAAAAATACATTGTGACATTATTTTGAGTACATACATTTTAATAGGAAAATTCATGAAGTGGTAATTATGTTAATTTAATAGCCAATTTCAAAAATGTATGTAGAGAACAAAATATCACATTGTACCTCCTAAATACGTATAGATCTTCCTTGTCAAAAATTAATGTTGGAGAGGGTGGGTTCGGACCTCAATTGGGGTAGCAGCCTAGAGCTCAGCAGACCACCAGAGGGTGCTGGGTTATGGCCTCCCTCTGGCTCCAACTACCAGAGGGCCTGAGAACCCAGGGGACTCCCTCACAGCCCACAGATCCTGCCTCCACCTGGTGGTGAGCTTCCCCTAATTGCGCCTTACCATCCCCCTACCTGGGATTTTGTGAGGCCCCTCTGAAGGCCCCAGGCAGGTCTGTCTTTGGTAGGCTAAGGCTGAGATCATAGCAGACAGCTTGAGAGGGTGGCTTTGAACCACCATTGGTGTAATGACTGGGATTTCAGCAGACCACCTGAGAATGCTGAATTTTGGCCCCCCTCTGACCTCCCTCTAGCATAGGGTTGACAACATGCAGGACTCCCTGAAAGAGCCTGGATCCTGTCTCCATGTGGTGAAGGAATCTTGAGTGTACCTGACTGGAACCTGAATTGGTCTTCTGTGGGTACCCCTGAATAGCTGATCTGAAGCCACCAGTTCCCTCCAAAATAAACCTGAGAAAACCTGAACCCTGTACCAACTAGCTGCTTTACATAGCCAATAAAGAAAGGCAACTGGATAATACAAAGAGAAGCATACTTCAACTTGTCTCATATCAGAATCATAAACAACAAAGGAAATTTACATGCCAAAAACAGAATGAAAGAATAATAACAACATAGAAAGTGAAAACACTATGTCCCCACAAAACACCACTAATCCTGTAGAAGAATTTGACAAGGAGAACCCCTAGAAATAACCCAGGACACTTTCTTTAAAAGAATAATCATACATATGGTCAAGGAATTCAACGAATTTAAAGAACACACAAACAAATCAAAGAGCTAAACGAAGATAGGGATAAATTTCTGAATGAATTTACAAAAGAGAGAAACATTGAAGAAAACTCAGGCATAAATGAAAAAGGAATTGTAAAACTCAATAAGAAAACTCGAAACAAAAGGGGAAAGCTTCACCTCTAGAATGAATTAAATGGAAAACAGAATATCAACACTGAAGGATAAAGTTGAAGAATTGGATCACTCAAGCAAAGGGTATGGAAAATTTTAAAAAACACAGGAATGGAATATGCAAGAGATGTGGGACACCATGAAAAGACCAAATCTACAGATCATAGGGATAGAGGAAGGAGAAGAATTTCATGTTAAAGTTGTTGACCAGCTCTTACACAGGATTATAGAAGATAATTTCACAAAATTAAAGAAAGACATCCCCATACAAATACGAGAAGCATATAGAACACCAAACACACAGGACCAGAAAAGATACTCTCCATGGCACGTCATAGTAAAAACACTAAATGTACAGAACAAAGAGACAATGCTGAAAGCTGTAAAAGAGAAACAAGTCACATATAAAGGAGTAAAGTCCATCAGAATTAGAGCTGACTTATCAATGCAAACTATGAAAGCCAGGAAAGCCTAGACCAAGGTATTTCCAGCTCTACATGACAATGGATGCCAGCCCAAAATACAATACCCAGCAAAAATGTGTGTTATAGTTGAGGGGAAAAAAAATCTTCCATGACATGAATAGCCTGAAAGAATGCATGTCCACAAAAACAGCCCTTCAAAGAATACTTGAAGCAATACAGAGAGCAGAGAGAGAAACTTCTATACCTTGGGGAAACAAAAGAAAATAAACAAAGATATAATCTAGGAAACACAAAATTACACAGAGAACACAAACAGCAATCAAAAAGACGGCAACCAATACATACCTTTCAATAATAACCTTGAATATCAATGGACTGAACTCCCCAGTTAAAAGACACAGGCTAAGTGAATGGATTAAGACACAAAATCCATCTCTTTGCTGTCTTCAAGAAACCCATCTCACCTTCAAAGACAGGCACTGCCTTAAGGT
>NW_008342037.1:25934-28167 GCF_000622305.1 Nannospalax galili | reverse complement strand
CTATGTTCTCCCTCATATGTAGCTCCTAGCACCAGATTCTTTAAAATTCCAGGTCCTTTTAATAAGATGATGCTGCACAGCAGTCCCTTCTGCATGAAACAATTACCATCATGACTTCAGCTGAACCTGATCCCTAAACATAATCACAACTGCACTTGTTGACGGTTGTGTTCATTCATTTAAGGGGTGCCAAGCAGGGTTGATGGCGCCTCACCTGAGCTTCCATCCACTTTCCCCACCCAACTCCTCCAGCCTTGGAAGACAAAATAAAAATGAGGAAGAACCCAATAGAGGGATGCTTTTGGAAGCCTTTGTCAAGAAACTCCAATGGACTCTCATAGTAACATTTGCAAATTGCCCTGTTCTGCCTTTTTTTTAGTTCCCTGACTAGAACTTGTAATGCTAATTACCCTTGCCTTTGCTTCTCCTTTACATCTCCTATTCATGATTCAATGACTTCCTTTTCACCTTAGAGACAAGAGTTATGCAATTTGGGTGTCTTTTACATAGAAACTCTTAAGGAGTACTCCTATTGCCTCACCCTGCTTCCCTCTTCAGCATGGAAGAAGCCGAAGTAGTCTGTGTCCCTATTCCCTATTGGCAATTTGGGTAACCCCTTCAGAGGATGTCATAATAGGAATAAGAGGTAGGAACTGGATAGGCAGTTAAGGTAAAAAGACCCCAAAGAAATGTAGCCAGTTTCTGAGCTAAAAGTCAAAATGCCCTTGGGCCTGTTAACAACACACTCTGTTCCAAAGGCCAACAATGTCAAAAGTATTTGGGAGCTTGTATCTAATCCTTAAAATATTTAGGCTGCTTCCCTGGGCCTTCCAGACCCACAGGCCTCTCTCCGACCTGCAGGCTTCTCTCTCTCAATTGGGCCCTCCGTGCCTTGACTCCCCCAGGCTCACTCATCATCCCATTTCCCCACCAGTCTCTCCTCCTAGGCTGGGCCCTGTCCCATTCCTTGTCTTGGCACCCCAGACACCTGAGGAACCACCACTGCTTCTTCCTGATCCTGTACATCCAGAGCAACTCAGTTCCTTCCCAGTTCCCCAGGAGCACACTGGGCCTGGCCCCGCCCCCACCTCGCTATGCTTCCAAGGGCCTGCTGGACCCACAGGCCTCTCTCCAACCCACAGGCCTCTGTCTCCTGATTAAGTTGATATTGCCCTCTGTGCCTTGATTCCCCCAGCCTCACTCACCCTCCCATCTCCCCTGCCGGTCTTTCCTCCTAGCCTGGGCCCTGTGCCATTCCTTGTCTTGGTGCCCCAGAAACCTGGGGAACCACCACTGCTTCTTCCTGATACTGTGCAGCCAGAGCAACTCAGTTCTTTCTCAGGTCCCCAGGAGCACTGCTTCTGGGCCTGGTTCCACCTTCACCTCACTCTGCTTCCCTGGGCCTGCAGGACACACAGGCCTCTCTCTGATCCTCAGGCTTCTCTCTCTGGGGTAAGTTGATTGGGCCCTCTGTGCCTTGACTCCCCCAGACTCACTCACCCTCCCAACTCCCCCTTTGGGCTCTCCTCCTAGCCTGGGCCCAGTCTCATTCCTTGTCTTGGCACGCCAGACAACTGGGAAACCACCACTGCTTCTTCCTGATCCTGTGCGTCCAGAGGAGCTCAGTTCCTTCTCGGGTCCCCTGGAGCACTCTGGGCCTGGCCACACCCTCACCTCCTTCTGCCTACCTGGGTGTGCACAACCCAGCAGCCTCTTTCCTGGACGCAGGGGCTGACATTTTCTCTTCCTGGTCCTTTGAATCCAGACCAACCCAGCTTCCTAGAGCCCTTGAAACCACCTCGCAGACCCCATCTTCCTTTGCATCTCTGAGTGGCATGGACACCAGCTGCCCTAGACCAGCATCTTTCCTGGGACCACCTCCCAGGCCAGTCCAACCCCAAATTCTTGAGGCCAAAATCTATCCTGGAGGGATCCAGACCTTAGGAGAAAGTCTGAGAGCATCTAATCCTCATTTGACTTGGGCCTCTGTGGAAAGTCCTGAACAGAAGGACAAAAGCCATCTGGCCCCTCAATATAAAATCAAAAGAGAACCTGAAGCCTAGACCAACCAGCTTTTCATGCTCAACAAGTAAACCACAAAGGCACACAAAGTTTACAAAAAGAAGCAGACCTAAAATCAACAAAGGAAGGCTTAAGTCTCCCACAAAAATCAGAAACTACAAAAGAAAATCACATCAAAGTCACACAGAAAAAAAATGATAGCATGAAAACC
>NW_008342037.1:25303-25824 GCF_000622305.1 Nannospalax galili | reverse complement strand
AAATATTGAAGAATACTCAGGCTGAAATAAAGAATGAAGTGAAACACTCCATAAGCCAATTAGAAATGACAAGAGAAAGCCTCAACAATAGGATGAATGAAATGGAAAACAGAGTATCAACTGGAAGATAAAGTGGATGAACTAGACAACTCAAGCAAAGATTATGAAAAAGTTAAGAAAGCACAAGAATGGAATATGCAGGAATTGTGTGACACCATAAAAAGACCAAACTTACAAATCATAGGTGTACAGGAAGGAGAAGAGTCCCAGGATAATGGCATGGATCACATCTTCAACAGAATCGTGGAAGAAAATTTCCCAAAATTAAAGAAAGACATGCCCATACAAATACAAGAAGCATATAAAACACCAAACAGGCAAGACCAGAAAAGAATCTCTCCACAGCACATCACGGAGATAGTAATAACATTAAGTGTTCAGAACAAAGAGAAAATACTGAAAGCTGCAAAAGAGAAACAACAAGTCACATGTAAAGGAAAAATCCATTAAGATTGCAGCTG
>NW_008342037.1:24800-25210 GCF_000622305.1 Nannospalax galili | reverse complement strand
TTCCATGACATAAATAGGCTGAAGGAATTCATGTCCACAAAACCAGCCTTTCAGAGAGTTCTGGAAGCAATACAAAGAGCTGAAGAAAGGAATGACTATACCCAAGTTCCAGAAAGAAATTCAATAAAGGTATAACTGTGGAAAAGTACAGCTACATCTCAAATGTAAATAGAAAAAAAAAATGACAGGACTCAATACCCATCTTTCATTAATAATTTTAAATATTAATGGACTGATCTCCCCAATCAAAAGACACAGACTAGGTGAATGGTTTAAGAAACAAAACCCATCTTTTTGTTGTCTGTAAGAAACCCATCTCACTTTCAAGGACAAACACTATCTTAAAGTGAAAGCATAGAAAAAAATGTACCAAGCAAATGGTACTAAGAAAAAAGCAGGCATAAATTATA
>NW_008342037.1:23840-24729 GCF_000622305.1 Nannospalax galili | reverse complement strand
AAACCAAGAAGATATTACAATCATGAACATATATTCACCAAACTCTGGTGCACTTAACTTCATAAAAACAATACTACAGGACTTTAAGACCCAGATTAATCCCAACTCATTAATAGTAGGGGACTTCAATACCCCACTGTCTCCATTACATAGCTCAACAGGGCAGAGAGTTGAAAAGAGACATCTCAATGAAACAATGCCATGTATCAAATGGACTTAAGACATCTACCTAGTATTCCACCCAAGCACCAAAGGACATACTTTCTACTCAGCACCCCATGGAACCTTCTCCAAAATCAACCATATACTGGGGCACAAAACAACCTCAACAAATACAAAACGATTGAAATAATTCCATGCATTTGATCAGACCACAATGCAATAAAAATAACAAAAACTGGAAGAAGCCTAGTCACCACAAGAACACATGGAGATTAACCAACATACTCCTGAATGATGAATTGGTCAAAAGAGAAATTAAGGAAGAAATAAAAGTATTCCTGAAACTAAATGAAAAGGACAACACAACACGACAAAACCTCTGGGACATGCTGAAAGCTGTTCTTAGAGGGAAGTTTATAGCTCTAAGTGCCTACATTAAAAAATCAGAAAGAACACAAATAAATGACTTAACATTGCAACTCAAGACACTTGAAAAGCAACAGCAAACGAAACCCAAACCCAGCAGACAAGAAAAATAACAAAAATCAGGGCAGAAAATAATGAAATTGAGACAAAGAAAACAAAACAAAGAATGAAGAATTCCAAGAGATGGTTCTTTGACAAGATGAACAAGATTGACAGACCACTAGCCCAGTTAACCAAAAGAAAGAAAGAGCACCTCCAAATCAACAAAATCAGAGATGAAAGGGGAAACATCACAACAGAC
>NW_008342037.1:21230-22151 GCF_000622305.1 Nannospalax galili | reverse complement strand
AGAACACGAGAAAATCTTCACCAGCGATACATCTGATAGAGGTTTAATTACCAGAATATATAACGAACTTGAAAAACAGAGACCCAAAACAAGAAGCAACCCAATTGAAAGATGGGCTAAGGAGTTGAACAGAAAGTTTTCAAACGAAGAAGTAAAGATGGATATGAAACATCTTAAAAGATGTTCAACATCACTAATAATTAGGGAAATGAAAATTAAAACCACTTTAAGATTTCACCTTACCCCAGTCAGACTGGCTAAGATCAAGAAAACAAAGGACACCAAATGTTGGAGAGGATGTGGGGAAAAGGGAACACTCATCCACTGCTGGTGGGGCTGAGAACTTGTTCAACTCCTATGGAAAACAGTGAGAACTCTTAGAAAACTACTAATGAACCTCCCATTTGACCCAGTTATACCACTCCTTGGCATATACCCAAAGAACTCATCCTATTGCAGAGACACTTCTACATCCATGTTTGTTGCTGCCCTTTTCAAAATAGCTAAGAGACGGAAACAACCCAAGTGTCCTGCAATTGATGAGTGGATAAGGAAAATGTGGTTTATTTATACGATGAAGTTTTACTCAGCAGTAAAAAAAGATGAAATCATGAAATCTGCAGGTAAATGGATGGAACCAGAAACTGTTATACTAAGTTAAGTAACAAAGACTGAGAAGAAAAATCGACATATGTTCTCCCTCATACGTGGATTCTAGAACCAAACCCTGATAAGTGAGTATGTATCCAGACATAACTACAGGAACAGGATAATGGAAAGGAAACAGGGAGGTAAAGGAAAAGAAAGAACCTGAAAGAGAACAGTAGGAAATAGGCCTTAATAAGGGAGATACGGATAAAAATTGGGTTAGTTTAAGAGAGTGGGGAGGGAAGGGTATACAAGGAACCTAGGGGATAAGGG
>NW_008342037.1:19248-21090 GCF_000622305.1 Nannospalax galili | reverse complement strand
TAGTTTTGAAAACCAGAGGGAACCATATTACTCCTAAATCCTACTGCAAAATTGTACATAGCAGATCAAGAAATATATGCCTAGGTAAGGCTTCCACCAGACTGGTAGAACTAGCCCTCTTGGATGTTTAACAGACATACTTTGAGGCCTATAATAATTTGGTAAGAGGGACATAAAGGACAGTTTTTGCTCCTTGCCTTCCTAGGTCGACTAGTTCCAGGGGACTATGAGCATCTCTCAAAATTTCCTGTAACTGTGGTAAATCACCTGTATTCTTGATCAAGGAAGCCATGAAGACGCAACCAAATGGACCTTAACCCGTGTCCAGTCTACAAAGAGGAGGGTCAACACAGAGGAATCATTTCCTACATGCTTCTAAGCAGAGACAGCCATGGTTGAGAAGGGCCTTTGACTTACCTTCACATAGATGGAATTGGTAAAAGAAAGGAGCCAGACGCTCCTCCAAAGTCCATGTGACCCCTGAGAAACAGATCCTCAAACGACCTTAAGAGTAAAAATAAATTGGTTTATCTGGACCAACTGTATGGTCTAAATAACCAAAGATTAAAGGGGTCAATACAATTCTTTAAGAGTCCATGTGTATTGGTAAAGACTACATAACAAGAATCAATTCCAGACAGGAGTTACCTTCCTTTGAGTTGTTGGCCAGGATAGCTCAAGAGACTCCCAGACAGTAACCCAGGATAGAACTGAGACAATGAACAGCAGACACCAATATTATGTAAAGGAATATTGACAACTGATTGCTGCTAGATGAGGAAGTGCCGATCTTCCTGAAACAAGGAACTCTAGATAAGCTCACTAGATTCAGAAGATCAATAAGCACTGGGGAATGGCTGGGGCCACTGACAACACAGTGGACAGTAATAGGGATGACAGAGTATATGGGCTCCAGTGTGGTGAGGGGGAGGCTATGGGAGGGTGCCATTTTGAAAATGGGTATATAGATGAATACGATTGTTTGGGATGTTCTGTATGAAATAACAATAAAATTATTTCTGTATGAAATAATAACTCCTCCCAAGCCCATATGACCCCTGAGGAACAGGTCCTCAAATGACCTTAAGAGTAAAAATAAATTGGTTTATCAGGGCCAAATGTATGGCCTTAAACCTCCAAAAGGAAAGTATAACCAAAGATAAAAGGGTTCAATATAATTTCTCAAGAGTCCATATGCATAGCTAAAGGGTACAAAACAAGCAACAATTCCAGATAAGAGATACCTCCTTTTGAGTTGTTGGCAGGGTGGCCAAAGGGACTCCCAGATAGTAACCCAGCATAGAACTAGGAAAATGAACATTAGACCCTAATCTTATCTAAAGGAGTATTGACAACTGATTGCTGCTAGAAGAGGAACAACTGACCCTCCTAAAACAAAGACCTCTAGATAGGCTGACTAGATTCAACAGAAGGACAGGTAGTGGGGATGGGCTGGGGTGCCGACAACACAGCTGACAGCAGCAGGAATATCGGAATATAAAGGCTCTAGTGGGGGGAGGGAAGCTATTGGGAGGGTGTTATCTGGGAAGTGGGTGTAAAAATAAATAAATAATTTTTTTAATTAAAAAAAAATAATTCTCCAAAGCATAAAAATTTGCTCCTTAATTGGTGGATGTGAAAAACATTACCATTGAACTCTACCTGATGACTTTATATCCATGCTCAGATGCCTAGAAGCTCAGAAAGTAACCAACAGTGACTAGTAATAATCAGATATTTAGAGATTAGAAATGCATGTGCAAACATCCAATGTCAATTGCATTGAAAAAGAATTTTTCTGTATGAAACTGTGTATTTTAATAATGAAATGGAGATCTTTTT
>NW_008342037.1:13351-14738 GCF_000622305.1 Nannospalax galili | reverse complement strand
CTTCAGCAGATTCTTGTGTTCGTTGATCTTTTTCAGGAATTTTAGCTCCATTTATCTGCCAGTTTTGATTTTTTTCTTTTCACGTATCAGCTTCTGTCACAGATAAGCCATCCTCATTTCTTTGGTTCAGTTCGGCAAATCTCATCTGTGTATGCATTTCTGAAATTTGTTCAACACTCACACAATTCGAACTCCTCACATCTGTATAAAAAAGGCGATATTAGTAAGTCACATCAATATTAAAACTCTGAAATCAATGCATGGTTTCACTTTTGCAGAGATTTTATTTAACAATGTATGCATATATATGAACATATATATGTCATCAGCAAAAATGGGGACAATGGTAGTATCTGGAGTAATGTGAGGCAAAGGAATGTAATGGTGCAAATAGGAAAGTACAGTTGAATACATACAGCATATATAATATATTATATGTATATGAAATATGCTGATTACAATATTTGGGTGCATATGAAGAAGGAATTAAAATAAAAATTTTGTATGTCCTGATTTTTTACATATAGATAATGAAAACTAAATGCAGTGATATCAGGAAGTGGAATGGAAAATACTCTGATAGACATATGGCTCTAGTAACTTTGTGCTCCTAGGCACTCACAGTGAAACTGAATACACATGAGATGCGTGTTATATTTCAGTGTCAACAATATTGCATCTAAGAGCAAAATCTGCTTTTAGATGTGTGTCACTTATTACACCTGAGAAAATGTATTTGCTGATCCATGAAGTATTAATAAAGGGCTAGTAAGGAGAGTTGAATTACTCATGTATTGATACTATCAAGATTTCCAAATTAAAATCTGGGTGGAACAACTAGTCAAACATACATGCCTGGCACCAGCTATGTTTTATTAGCACCTTTGAAATTTCTACTACAGAAATCAAATAGCAGGATTCAGGCAACCAATAGGATAAGTAGTGGAGTGAGATCTCCTGTCTCCTGTGGACATGTGTCCAAGGGGAAGAGCAAAAAGGAGAGAGCTCCCTGTGACCCGTGGGTCCTACTGTCTATAGCACAGCAAATATAATTCAGGAGTGGTTTGTATTCAGCTCATAGGACTGGGATTGCATTAGTACACAGCATAGACTTGAACTTTTGAAGCCAGTCTCTTCTTTAAAAACCTCTCCATGTATTCTGTTGAGATAACATCTAGTGTTTTGATCATATGAATGTCTTAAACAAGTATCTTTTCTTCTAACAGTAATAGAAAAATACAATATAAATCTTTGATCAGGGCCTGTTCTACACTACTGCCTAGGGATAACTGAGTTTTTCTCTGACAGAGTTTTACTTCTCAGAGCTTCAGGAAGTGAAGACAGTCTCAAAACACCATTTTAATTAACCCCAACAAAACCATGTACT
>NW_008342037.1:11544-13307 GCF_000622305.1 Nannospalax galili | reverse complement strand
CAACTATTCCTCTTTTCTCCTCACATTATAAATACAGTCCTCACAGTTTAATACAATGGGTGCTTAGGAAAGGCACTGTGACCAGGTGTTATATATTGGCAATTTTCTAAGAATCCAACATTCTGACTTAATTTACTAGAACACTGAATCTGATTCAAGGTATGTCAGTGGCATTGTCAGAGTGGTGAATTCATAAAATACAAATGGACACTGCAAAGCACTCAAGAGAAACTTCAATCAGAAATAGTTGAAAACCTAGGCATGTAAATGCAGAGATGGTATAATGGCATAATGCCCAGGGATCTGGGGGTGAAAAGGAAGAATGAAAAAGGTATACAAAGTTAGGAATTGAAACAATCAAAACTGAATGTGTAGCCCTGGAAAAATAAATAATTTTCATGATATCCCTTAAAAATTATAACAAAAATTTAATTTTATTTCATATATGAGAATACTGTGTTTCTTTTAAGAATATTTCCATTAGTATGTTCTCTATAGAGGAGTTCATATTTCCAAGTTCAATCCTAAGCACTATTCCACTACATGAAGTCATTTAAACTCACAGATATTGTCATGGAGCTACATAATTTTCTAATGAAAATATTTCCTATTTCTCACATGTATAATATGTAAGCAAAACACATAAGAACTGCATAGGAGGATTCAGAAACACTGAGATATGTGACATTTTAGGTACTGTGCAGAATCAATATAATGGCCTTGAATTCTAGGCATCTAGTCCTAAAACCAGATCCTGAGGTATGGGACATTTCAGATGGTATTTCATGGATATTAGACCAAACAATTCACTTTTCATCATTTCCAGTGTTTTTGTTGCCTAGTAAGACATGAATCTTTGGGCATGGGTACAAAAAGGACTCCCAGAGTCTCATGTGTTCAATATTTGTGATGTGGACATCAGGAAAAGGATTTATGGAAAGTGATTGGATCATGAGGGATGTAACCATGACTTCATAGCTGTTCCTCCATTCAGCCATGATTGGAGGAAGTACGTCACTGATGTATGACATTGAAGCACATAATTTGTTTCTACCCTAGGAAAGACCTTCTTTATCTCTATCTCAATCTTGTTCCTCCCTCTCTCCTTCCTTCAGGATGAGAGCTCTCCCATCTACCACATCATTACCAGAACCCCACAATTTTTTCTCCATAAGCCATATCAAATAGAAACAAATATATATGGATCAAAAACTTCGGAACAATGAGAGAAAGAGCCTCTTCACTTTACTTCATATTTCAGGCATTTTGTCCTAGCAGAGGAATGTCTGTCACACAAAATCTTTGTGAATTCATGTCTGTGATCATGTGTTTCATTACATGTTTTAGAAGGCATGTATACAAGCAAGCACACATTTATGTTATCTGATTTCTAAACTTTATCCAGAATTGCCCATGTTTGCTCCTTTCTTTTAACGAAAAGGAAAATCAAAATCCATGTGGTCAGTTGTGGTGGTGGAGTGGATGTAAAGAAAAAAAGTGACTATTTTTAAATGTATCAGTACTCATAAATTAGGATTACAATGATATTGCCAGGTAATTTGCATTATATTTATCATAATGTTTCTAATACAATATAAATCTCTAAGAAATAGATAATGCAAATTACTTGATGATAAATCCCTAAGGAACAGATCATTGGAGAAAAAAAAAACAGTTCACTGATTTATCCACATTTAAAAGGATATCCTTGTATTAGCCTTCGCTTATCATCAGTTGAAATAAGGTGTGAGTACTGATACGTT
>NW_008342037.1:10333-11377 GCF_000622305.1 Nannospalax galili | reverse complement strand
GAATTCAATTATGCCATATCAAAATGTAGAATAAAAGAACTAAAGAAACAGGATTTGTTTAAATTAATAGACAACTTGGATGCCATTACACACCATTTCCAAAGAGCAACACTAAAATTCTAATATATTGATGATGAACATGCGAATGTATTTATAACATTTTGCAAATTATCTTTCTCTTTTCTGTCTTCATTTAGTTTTTATACATAAATTGTATTAATCAATTGCAACAATAGCTATGAAAATATTTATTCACAATTCAATGAACTTGCCGTGTATTCACCTCATTAGTGATCAACTCAAAATCTACTTCATCTCAGGTATTCAGGATTGAGTGTCTTGACTTAGCAGAGGAATGAAGACCAGCAATCCTACTTTACACTGAAGGACATTCTTAGTGCTACTCAATTAAAAATGCTAAAGGACCATTTCATGTCATCTATGAATTTGGGATGAGGCATTAATAATTTATAGTGCAACTAATACTAATGATGCCCTGAGAAAGTACCATGAATTCATCAACTCTCTTGAAGCAAATATTACAACCAAATGTCACATGAATTTATTTCCATATTAAACTCACAAATAGTGTAGTCTCCAGAAAGGTACAGTACTGGGAATACAGCTAAGTTTCATGAAGATATGATTCTACCTACCCATATCAATATACATTTTTGAGTAAATATAATAATGCATAATAATCCCTTACATAGTAGCTCATTTCTTTTTCATCATTAATACTCTGGTTTGGCACAGAATGTTTTCTATCTTTATCATTATCTGCCATTTTCAAAGACCTAGTCTACAATGTAACAGGATAGTGCAATGTTAAATTCACAAATCTTGTAAGACTAATTTTAATTTTTCTCTAATATTTACTGTTTTGACCACATCGTGTACTACTGAAAACATCTAACCATTGTGTACATTGAATATGAAATTAATGTACTTGATAGATTAGTCTCTTCCCAGAGGCATTTGAAATGATTGGTTTCTACTACTCAGAATTCTCTCTTTCCTTAGCTATAGTAGAAAAACAATACA
>NW_008342037.1:9825-10290 GCF_000622305.1 Nannospalax galili | reverse complement strand
TGAATTAAAACATGCAAAAGAAGCTGGGTATGGTGGTGCACACCTTTAGTCCCCACACTTGAGAGGCAGACCTCACAGAGATTTAGGCCAGCCTGGTCTACATAGTGAGTTCCAGGCCAACAGTGACTACAGGGCAACCTTAAAAAAAAAAAAAAAAAAAAACAACCCAAAAAATACATTCTTACTTCTCAAAAAGAAAATACAACAGTGAAGAATGTTCCTGTGTTCATGAATTATTCATGAAACAACAGTCATGGAACAATTGGCACTAATGAAGCATTGCTAATGGACAATATATTCCTTCAAGTGAGGTTCAATATTTGCTGTAAATTATCATAATAATCTTTATAAACCAGAAAATAATAAATTAGCTTCAGGTCAAACTAACCTATAGAGTCAGTCCCTTAAAAAGGTCCAATTTGGGGGTTAGAAATGTTTCTAAACAAAAGTCAAGTCTTCCAAAAT
>NW_008342037.1:9494-9778 GCF_000622305.1 Nannospalax galili | reverse complement strand
AATATGCTACTCTAGCATATTACCAAGATTGTACAGTGTTCTGGACATTTTAGTGCAGATTTTCCATGGTTGAAAGGTTTGATACTTGGATATTGTTCCCCTTTTGTTATGTAAATTGAAAAACTACTTCATACATTTTAGGATTTCTCGTTGCATATATGCATGAACATTTTCACATATTCACCTGTTATTTACAGAATATGTAGCAACTCCTTGATACTTATGTGTTTTATTCACTCTGTGTGTTCTTTGATAGTAAATAAAGAGATATTGATCATGAAATT
>NW_008342037.1:742-5520 GCF_000622305.1 Nannospalax galili | reverse complement strand
TGGTGGAATCCTATATAATCTTTACCTAAAATTGTCTCAGGGTCAATCGCTCTGCCCAGACCTGTGTGTCTTGGAAGGACGGTCGGACCCAGCTAGCTGGTTTAGTAAAACTCTGCTTGATTTTTGCATCTCCATACTCGGGCCTTTGTTCTCCAGAAGAGACCCACGGAGTCACGGACCCTAACAAGGGAAGATATTTATTTACTTATTATTATTATTTGTTGTAGTTGTAGTTTTAGATGTTTTTACAGCAGTCGGACACTAGAGGGCTGAAGCGCTTAGGCGAGTTACAAGCCCCTAGGTCAGAAAAAAAAGTTTGCAGTTTAAATCTTGGAGCCGCTTTTGGCTTTCAGGTGCCTGGCAGGGATTAGCTAATTTGCATTTTCACTGACTTCACTTTAGTTGCTTGTTTGAATGCCTGAGGGCAGAAAAGGAGCTGGCTGGAGGAATTCTGCCTGACTAAGGCTTCAGTGGAAGTCTGTGGAACTTTTGGGGATTGTTCTCTGACAGTGTTTAGATAGAAAAGTGAGGAAGTGACGATTTTCAAAGCGACATTCCTGAAATAAAAATTCCAGGGGTTCGCAGTGGCTCCCAGTCACAAGACCTTCCCACATATTTGAGGGGGCTGACGGCCAACCCTAATGGTTCTTACTTGGCCGATGCGTCACCAGGGTTTTTTGATATTAAAAATATGCCAAGACAGAGGTCTTTTCATCCACACCTGAACAGGCAGTCGGAGTCCTCCTAGGGGGTTCAGAGAGACCTTCAGGGGGTAGCCCTGGCCAGAAGGCGTCAATTGTTTCTCAGGCCCTAGCGGTCTCTCGTGAGGACTTCCAGACTGGAAAAGAGAAAGGAGGAAGTTTTTAGAAGAGAGAAAGAGATTAAACTACCTTCCTGAGTGGGAAGGGTACTCACGGATTCCTGGCATTTCTGTGGGCACCAGCTCCAAGCTGGCACGAAGTTCAGAGGCTAAGCTCCCATGTTGTCCACGAGGTTGAGAAGCCAAGCTCCACGTTGTGGCGCCAGATATGGGGCGGGTCGCTAGACCTCCGGCGTGGTGTGTGCGGGTACCCTGGAGTCTCCGCCACACCTGGCTACTCCCGGAGTGAGTCTGGCTGCAAGCGATGTGGGGAGCACGCCTGGGCTCCCGGGCGCACTCACTCTGGATGTGGCCCGGGGTTAGGTGTGCGCGCAATCTCCCGCTGTGGTTCTGGTCCCACTGGCTAGCTGCTGGCGGGCCTAGCCGGCCGTGCCTCTCTGGAGATGGCAGGTGTGCAGACTTCTCTGTTACACCCTTGTACCCTTCCTCAGGATTGCGGAGTTCCTGGCCAGTGAACTGCACAGGGAAGAGGCAAGGAGGCAGCCATTATCTAGTCAGAATCCTGCCTCTATTACACCCTTGTACCTTTCCTCAGGACTGCGGAGGTCCTGGCCAGTGAACTCCACAGGCAAGAGGCATGGAGGCGGCGAAAGCTGGGGTATCCATTGGCCGATAACAGAGGAATAGCGCCCCCCTGGGAGACTGGATCACAGGATTTAGTGTTACAGCTCAAGACAAGTGACTCAGCTCAGATCTCAGTGATTCAGCTCCAGCTCCAAGTTTAAGTGATCCAGCTCCGAGTCTAAGTGATCCAGCTCTGAGTCTGAGTGACGTGATCCAGCTCCAACTTTATTGGGGTAAAACTAGGACTACTTATAGTGTAGAGACAGCAGAAGAAGTCTTAGCTGATAGGTACTTTTAGGATGCCTCATTTACATAGGGCGGTGGGCTTCTATCAGGCTATCAGACAACACCTGATTAAAACCTGGTAACTCCTGTGCTGGAGGGCATGTATTTGTGGCGAGCAGTTTAAAAGAAGTGTCAAGGAGGATGCCAGGAAGGCACTCTGCTATGAAAGGAATCTGCAGCACATGGTTTCCGAGCTCGTGAGCTATCTGGACGTGAAGAGACTTCTACTTGCATAACAGAGAACCCCAAAAGTGAAGAGACTTCTACTTGCATAACAGAGAACCCCAACAATAAAATAAAAATTATAAATAAAATTTGAGGCATTTTATTTTGTCTTTCTGAGACAGGGTTAGGCCATAGCCCCAGCTGGCCTCAAACTCCCTATGTAGACAAGGCTGAGCTCAAACTGACAAAGAGCCCCCTGCCTCTCCCTCCCAAGTGCTTGGAATAAAGGCATGCAGCACTATGCATGGATAGTTACCCTCCTTCTCTTCTGGAAGGTGCTGTGTGGGATTCCACAGGGTAATCTCCATGTAGAGTAGATATCAGTCATGATTAGAAGTCATACAGTCCATAACTTAGCCCACTGGATTCTTTGATCAACTCCTGTGTCTATCCATCTGTGGCATTTTTACATATTCTACAAGTGCCAGGACCTTCTGTAGCTCAACTGTTAGGGGACTATTACTTAATGTTCCCCTATGGACAAGGTAGGCTATCCATTTAGAGAAATTAGAGTTTGAGCCAGCTATAACTTTGGAGTCAATAAAAAATGACTTAGACATCCAGCAATGGTGTATGCAGTGGACTCTAGGACTTTACCTTTTCAAGTGGTAGACTCACATGCCTGCGAGACTGCATACACTTGAGCTAACTGCTCAACAGCTACCCCAACCTGGATAGCAGGTCTCAGCTCCCTTCCACATTTGTGACAACATCCTATGGTTAATTACCTCACCTCCATATACTGCCAAGTGACGCCTCCAAAACCTGTTAGGTCACTGGTAGCATTCAGTGAAAATGGTTGGGTCTGGTCAATTGTCCTATGCGTCTGTGCTCTGCCAATGGCCTTCTTGGAAGTTACAATCATTCATTCAGCTGCTTGAGTCCAGTCCCTATGACTCCTTTTCTTTGTGGGATTGTGACCAGGTTTCACTATGTAGTCCTAGCTGGACTGGAGCTCTCTATGAGAGCCAAACTGGCCTCAAAGGTCACAGAGATCTACCTGCCTTTGCCTTTCAATTGTTAGGACTCAAAGTACATGACACCATGCCTGGTCCATGTTGCTGCATTTTTCTATAAGGTGTACAAGGGACATAATGTGTGGGGCAGGTGAGGGATAAATACTCTCTAGTGAACCAAGAGCCTCAAAAAGCCTTGCAATTGTTTGACTGTCAAAGGTGAAGCCTATGCTACAGTCAGACAAGTACGGCTTCTATGGTAGCTCTGGTCTCACTCAACCCAACAGCTCCCAAGAATTTCACAGACAATCCAGGCCCTTGTATTTTGGATTTGTTCACTGCCCTTTCGCATGATCCCAGGGTACCTCTCAAATTCACAGCTTCTGAGTCCAAATCTAGGAGTCACAGTTTACCTTAATACTGTCAATATTATGATATAAAGTGACTGTTTAGGACCTTTTCCAGGATGATGAAACCCGAGCCACCAAATAATGACAAATGATCAGGCAATGCAGATTTCCCTAGGGCAAAATGACACATATTCACTGTCATTTCTCAAGTTGAACTGCTTTAGATTTCTTAAAGATAATGGATAAATAAACCTTTGCTAGGTCTACTACATAGTGTTATTATGATATAAAGTGACTGTTTAGGACCTTTTCCAGGATGGTGAAACCCGAGCCACCAAATAATGACAAAGGGTCAGGTAATGCAGATTTCCCTAGGGCAAAATGACACATATTCACTGTCATTTCTCAAGTTGAACTGCTTTAGATTCTTTAAAGATAATGGATAAATAAACCTTTGCTAGGTCTACTACATACTGATAGCTACTGAATACCAGAGATAACTGGACCATGACGTCCCTGATGGAATGCAATGGAACTATCACAGGTGGAGTAAAATTGGTAACTCCTCTTTCGTCAGCAGTCACTCTCCGTGCTCCATCTGTATTCTGCACTGGTCCCAGATAGGAACTGTGGATGCTGTGTGCTAGTCTACATTATAGCAGCTGCTTCTAACTGTAAAATACACTGAGCAATCTCTTCATGCTCCCCAGGTTACCAATGTTGGTGTACCTGAATCAACCACCTGAGGGCAGAAAATGTGTGTGTGTGTGTGTGTATTTTTGTGTGGGGGGTGTGTATGTGTCTATGTCTGTGTGTGTTTATGGCAGAGATGGCCTCTTAACCTTAACAATTTTACTTGCAGTCTAAGCTAGCAGCTAGTCCGTTGTGATGTTGGCAGCCATTACAAAGTTCTTGGGTAGGATGGTGGCACATGTCTTCTGTTGCAGCCATCAGGAGGCAGAGACAAGTGTATCTCTGTGAGTTCAAGGCCTGTCTGGTGTACATAGCAAGTTCCAGGCTAGCTGGGGCTACAGGGAGACCTTGCATTAAAAAGACAACAAAAGAAAAAAAAAGAAAGAAAGAAAGAAAGAAAGAAAGAAAGAAAGAAAAGAAAGAAAGAGAAAGAGTAGCTTTATTTACTGATTTAATAAAACTTTACTCTGCTGAGGTCATTTATAAATTTATATTTATGATTGCTATTTTATGTGTACGCATGTATTGCCTGCATGTAGGTAAGTGCACCCGTGTTGTGCATTGCCTGTGGCGGATAGAAGAGAGTCGGATCCCCTGGAACTGGAGTTATGGACAGTTGTTAGCTGCCATGTGGGTGCTGGGATTTGAACCTGGGTCTTCTGCAAGAACAGCCAGTGTTCTTAACGACTGAGCCATCTCTCCAGCTTCCTGTTGACAATTCTTAATAAAACATAAGAAAATTGAAATAGCTACATATGTTGGCACATACTTTTAATCCCAGCAGTTGGGAGGCAGAGGCAGGCGGATCTCTGTGAGTTCAAGTCC
>NW_008342037.1:0-699 GCF_000622305.1 Nannospalax galili | reverse complement strand
CTTTAGAAATGTAACAGAAACATACTAAAATGCTACTTTTCTCCACTTGGGAGTCAGACCTGCATAGCATGTAAAATCATTAGTGATGTTCGTACTAATGGATTCTTTCTCACTTAATAAACAATAGGTCATGCCTAGTGAGAACATGGGTGCAATCCTGAAAAGGGCTTTTAGGAATTATAGCATCTATAGGAAATTTGCTAATTTCTTCATGTAACTTAATATGACTTCAGAACCTGCTTGACTCTGATCATAAGTAGCACTTCCACTGGATAATGGAGTGCTACAGTGTGTGTCCAAATTTATGACATGTTGGGTTGGATAACACTCAGAGCATGATGAGATCTCAGCATATGAAAAAGTATATTGATATCTATTCAGGAATACAGTAAACACAATAGGGGGTGACCTAGCTACTTTTCTGATGCAGTAATAAAACACCATGACCAAGGGAATTTACAAGAGGAAGAGTTGATTAGAGATCATGGTTCAAGTTTCCAGAAGGATTAGCATTTGTCATGGAGGGAAGGCGTGGTGAAGTGGCCAGAGCAGGAGGAGAAAACTAAGTGCCTACATCTTCAAGTAGGTACAGGAAAAAGAACATGATTGGAAATCCAGCAAGGCTTAAGAAGCTATAAGCCTTCCCCAAGTGACTTGCTTCCTATAGCAAGGTGACACCTTCTGAGACAGTGCCACAAA
>NW_008342036.1:0-241 GCF_000622305.1 Nannospalax galili | reverse complement strand
GTGTTTGTGTGTGTGTATCTGTATATATATGTGTGTGTATATGTGTGTATATGTGCGTGTATATGTTTGTGTGTATGTGGTGTGTATATGTGCGTATGTGTGTGCATATCTGTGTGTATGTGTGTATATGTGTGTATATGTGTGTATGTGTGTATGTGTGTATGTGTGTGTATGTTTGTATATGTTTATGTGTGTGTATATGTGTGTATGTGTGTGTATATGTGCGTCTATGTGTGTATCT
>NW_008342035.1:0-578 GCF_000622305.1 Nannospalax galili | reverse complement strand
TTATGTGACCTTTCCACAATGGCTTGTCCCTGTGGGTTGTAAGGGATGCCATGTAATGGGTGATTTTCCAGGCTTCACAGAAATTTTTAAATGAAGAGCTGGTAAATGCTGGGCCATTGTCTGTCTTTAATTGTGCAGGGAGGCCCAAAATGGCAAAGGATGAAAGCATATGATTTATCAGCTTTTTTGAACTTTCACCAGTCTGGGCAGTAGCCCAGAGAAAGTGAGAGTAGGTGACTATAGTTACAAATACATATTTCTGTCTGCCAAATTGAGGGACATGAGTTACATCAATTTGCCAAAGGGCATTAGATTTTAATCCTCTAGGGTTGACACCCATTTGTTGTATAGCTGGAGTATGTATAATTGATGCATAAGAAGATCAGGTTCTAACAATACGCTTAAGCTGCTTGAGAGGAATGTGGGGAAACCTGAGATGGAGCCCTTGTAAATTAATATGAGTGGCATGGTGGAGGTTTTGGGCATCCGTTACGCTGGCAGGGAAAGTTCCAGCGGTGGCTACTTTGTCTGCTATGGCATTTCCTTCAATAAGAGGTCCTGGGAGAGAGGAGTGGGAC
>NW_008342034.1:0-261 GCF_000622305.1 Nannospalax galili | reverse complement strand
ACACTGTTTTCCATACAGGCTGCATGAGTTTGCAATCCCACCAGCAGTGAACGAGCACTCCCCTTTGTCCACATCCTCACCAGCATTTGGTATCATTTGTTCTCTTGATTCTAGCCAGTCTGATTGGGGTAAGGTGATACCTTAGGGTGGTTTTAATTTGCATTTCCCTAATTACTAATGATGTTGAACACTTTTTAAGATGTTTGTTAACCATCTTTATTTCTTCCTTTGAGAACTCTTTTTAGATCTTTAGCCCATCTT
>NW_008342033.1:0-835 GCF_000622305.1 Nannospalax galili | reverse complement strand
CCCGCCGCTGTTTCTGCCCAGCGAAGTCAGGTCCCAGCTCTCGCCACCGCCAAGCGCCACAGAACATTCCCAAGCGCTGCGGCTGCATGTTCCCGAGCGCCTCTGCCACTGCTGAATGGTCCCGAGCGTCACCAACTGCTGACGCCACCTCGGCCACTGAACATTCCACAGTGTCAACCGTCAACGCCCCCCGGACGCCATAGACGGATGACACCAGAAGCCAATGTGGAACACAGCCAGTTCGGACGGTGCCGCTGAGGTCTGCAAACGCTCCCGCTGCTGCCAAACAACGTGCGAGAAGCCGGGAGAGAGCGCAGCAAAGAGCCCAGCCTGCCACCTTGCTGTCCCTGTGGCTTCTGGGGTAAGTGTCGGGCCAGGTGGGGGCGGGAGCTCAGGAGCAGCCACGGGCCTGGGCCTGGAGGACCCCTCCATCCTTCCCCTGGGGAAGCTGGGCCTCTGAACCCAGGACAGGCTTCTGGGCAGAGGCTTGAATGGGGCTTGTGGCCGGGCTTTTGGGCAGTGGCCTGACTGGGATTTGTGGGGTGGGGAGGCCCTACCTGGGGCTGCACTGCCGGCCCCCCTCCTGGGAAGGGGGACTCCGTGGCCTAGGGCCAACTTGGGGTGAGAGGGAGATGGCGGGATGAGGCGGGGGCCCTGGCACCTCCCAGGTGTGGGGGGGCTGGGCTGTGCCTCCTTCCCTAGGCCGGGTGGAGGTCACCCCTCCCCACTTGGTAGGAGTTGATGCCTAGCGATCAGGATGGTATTTTCTCTGACTTCTTCACATACACACCCCTACCCCGCCAAGCCCTCCGCTCTCGCCCCCTCTCCCCGTCTA
>NW_008342032.1:2649344-2657687 GCF_000622305.1 Nannospalax galili | reverse complement strand
AAGAATTAACAAATGGGACCACATTAAACTAAAAAGCTTCTGTACATCAAAAGAGGCAACAGGGGAAGTGAACAGAAAACTACAGAGTGGGAGACAATCTTCACCAGTGACCAATCCGACAGAGGATTAATAACCACAATTTATAACGAACTCAAAAAACAGAGAATCAAGACAAGAAGTAACCCAACTAAAAGATGGGCTGAGGAGCTGAAAAGAGAGTTCTCTAAAGAAGAAGTAAAGATGGCTATGAAGCATCTTAAAAGATGTTCAACATCACTAATAATTAGGGAAATGCAAATTAAAATCACTTAATATTTCATCTTACCTGAGTCAGACTGGCTAAGATCAAGAGAACAAAGGATACCAAATGTTAGAGAGGATGTGGGGAAAGGGAATACTCATCCATTGATGGTGGGGCTACAAACTTGTTCAACCCCTATGGAAAGCAGTGTGGAGAACTCTTAAACAACTACAAATGAGCCTACCATTTGACCCAGTTATACCACTCCTTGGCATATACCCAAAGAACTCGCCCTATTGCAGAGACACTTGTACATCCATGTTTGTTGCTGCTCTTTTCACAATAGCCAAGAGATGGAAGCAACCTAAGTGTCCCTCAATTGACAAGTGGATAATGAAAATGTGTTTCATTTATTTGATGGAGTTTTACTTAGCAGTAAAGAAAGGTGAAATCATGAAATTTTCAGGTAAATGGATGGAGCTAGAAACTGTTATACTAAGTGAAGTAACAAAGACTCAGAAAAAAAAACCCACATGTTCTCCCTCATATGTGGATCCTAGAACCAAATCCTGATAAGTGAGTATGTATCCAGACATAACTACAGGAACCGGATAATGGAAAGGAAGCAGGGAGGTAAAGGAAAAAAAGAACCTGAAGGAGAAGAACAGTAGGAAGCAGGTGTTAATAAGGGATATTTTAAGGGATAAAAATTGGGTTAGTTTAGGGGAGGGAAGGGTATACAAGGAACATAGGGGATAAAGGGAAAGAAGGAGCTCAAGAGAGGTAGGACCATAGGAGAAGGGCATTATTAAAGGACAAAGGAATAAAATGGGAGCACCTTCATTGGGGAAAACATGATGGAGGGGTGAGACAGTGCAAAAGATAAATAATGCCTAGCTAGTTTTAAAAACCAGAGGGAACCATATTACTCCAACAACCTACTGACAAATTATACATACCAGATCAAGAAATATATGTCAAGGCAAGGTTTATCTGAGAATAATTCATCTTTGCCCAAGATTTATCTACATGACACACAGTAATTAAAAGTACCAGACTTGTGGAACTAACCCTCTTGGATGTTTAACAGACATTCTTTGAGGCCGATAATAATTTGGTCAGAGGGACATAAAGGACAGTTTTTGTTCCTTGTCCTCCTAGGTCGGCTAGTTCCAGGGAACTATAAGCATCTTTCAAAAGGTCTGTAATTGTGATGGGTCACCTGTCCTCTTGATCAAGGAGGCCAAGGATACCCCACCAGATGGACTTGAACCAGTGTCCAGTCTACAAAGAGGAGGGTCAACACAGAGGAAACACTTCCTCCATACTTCCAAGTGAAGCCAGCTGTGGTTGAGCAGGACTTTTGACTTATCCTCACATAGATGGAATTGGTAAAAGAAAGGATTCAGGGGCTCCTCCCAAGCCCATGTAACCCTTGAGGAACAGATCTTCAAATGACCTTAAGAGTAAAAATAAATTGGTTTATCTGGGCTAACTGCATGGTCTTAAACACTGAAAAGGAAAATATAACCAAAGATTAAAATTATCAATATAACTCTTTAAGAGTCCATGTGTGTAGTTAAAACCTACATAAAAAGAAACAATGCCAGACAGGAGGTACCTTCCTTTCAGTTGTTGGCCAGGGTGGCCTAAGAGACTCCCAGACAGTAAGCCAGCATAGAACTGGGAAAATGAACAGCAGACCCCAGTGTTATCTAAAGGAATATTGGCAACTGATTCCGGCTAGATGAGGAAGAGCTGATCTTCCTAAAACAAGGAACTCTAGATAGGCTGACTAGATTCAACGGATGGACAAGCACTGGGGAATGGCTGGGGGCGCCGACAACACAGTGGACAGTAACAGGGATGACAGAGTACATGGGCTCCGGGGGGGCAGGGATAAGGGAGGGTGACATTTGGGATGTGTGTATAGAGATAAGCTGTTTTGGATGTTCTGTATGAAATACACATAAAAAATCAACAGATTAAAAAATGAGTTATATTTGAGGAAGAAGCGTAAAAATTTGCTCCATGTTAATTAGTAGAGGTGAAACATTACCATTGAAATCTACCCGATGATTTTATATCCATGCTCAGGTGGATCTGAGAAAGTACCCGACTGTGACTAATAATAATCAGATACCTAGGGAGGAGAGACACATGCGCAAACATCTAAGTGTTAGTAGCATTAAAAATGAGTTTTTCTGCATGAAACAATATATTTTAAAATGAAATGGAGATCTTTTTTCAAGGTTAAAACATCACTAAATTCTATGTCTTTTAGGGTTTGTATACTGAGTTCAGTATTGTGTAACTACAGTAATTCAAATATGAACCTAAAAATTTATAGCCAATATTGAACGAGATGCGTCTTTGCTCTGGAAATCATTATTGAATATTTTGCTCCTTAATAATTAGTAGATGTGAAAAACATTACCATTGAAATCTACCTGATGTTTTTATATCCGTGCTCAGATGCCAAGGAGCTCAGAAAGTAACCGACTGACTAGTAATAATCAGATATATAGAGATTAGAAACACTTGTGCAAACATCTTAGTGTCAATTGCATTAAAAATGAATGTTTCTGTATGAAACTTTGTATTTTAGTAATGAAATGGACATCTTTTTTAAAGGTTAAAACCTCATTTAATTTTATGCCATATATGGTTTATACTGAGTATAATATTGTATAATTGTACCAATTCAACTGTAAACCTAAAAATTTTCAGCCAATTTTGAAAAAGATGCATTTTAGCTCTGGAAATTGTTATTGAATATGTCAATGTTGTTGTAATGAATGCTTCTTCTAATTATGTGGCTATTAATAAATATTTTTAAAAAAAATTACATAGTAAAGAAACATCAAAAGCTGTAAGGGAAAAACACTAAGTCACCTACAAAGGCAAACATGTCAGGATAGATTCGGTTCTCTGACTAGCAACCCTAAAATCCAGGAAACCATTAAGTATTTATAGCAACCAAAGTATATACCTGCCAACCAAGATGATATATCCATCAAAGGCATTTTTTAATTGGTGAAGAAATAAAGAAATTTCAAGACAAGCACAAACTGAAACAGTTCCTGACCACCAACCTGGAACTGCAGAAGACATGTAGAAGAATATTATTCTCAGAGGGGGAAGAAGTCTGAATCATGAAAGAACAAAAAAAATTAATTTCAGGAGAGGAATAGATGAACAAAGAAGAGCTAGTAAGGAATTAATCATGTGTAACAAAGTAAAACAGAATGTCCCTAATTAATAATAAGAGAAAAAGAAAAAAAAGTAATACAGCCAACCAGAAAACAGCCAACAAAATTATGGAATTAGTAAACATCTCTCAATAATAACTTCTAATGTAATAGCCCCAAATCACCAGCAAGTAAATGTTGAATGGATTGAAAATCAAGATCTGACTGCCTATTGCCTACAAGAAACAGCTCATTGGTAAAGACACCCACAGACTGACAGTCAGTGTACGGAAGCCGGTTTTTCAAGTATGTGGCAGCTGAAAACAAGTTGATACAGCAATTCTGATATTTGATTTTTTAAAAAGATTGCAAGTTTAAATTAATCAGAAGACATAATGAAGTCTTCTTCATTATGGTGGGGCTACTAATTTCATTTAAAAAATTAATGGGCATAAAAGTCAGATAGGTTCTTATACAGTAATGGTGGATGACATTAATACCACATTTTCATCTTTAAAGAGATCATCCAAATAAAAAGAATCAATAAAGAAAATCAGAGTTAAATCATATTGTAGATCAAACAGGCTTAATAGACAGATTAGGATATTCCATCCAACCAAATGGAACATTCTATAAAATAAACCACATTTTAAACCACAAATCAAATTCTAATAATATAATTAAAATAATTTCTTGTATCTTAAGATCACAGTGGAACAGAATTAGAAATCAACAGCTAGAAAAACCACAGAAAGTGACAAATACTTGGAGAGTGAGCAATATACTCTTGAATGACCAGTGGGTTATCCAGGAAATCAAGGAAGGAATTTAAATTTTCATAGAATGAGATAAAGCACAACTTACTGGAACCTCTGAGATAGAAATAAGGCAACTCTAAGAGGCAAAGTTACAGCTGCACATTCTTACATTAAATAATCAAAGATATCGCAAATAAAGATCCTAATGATACACCTCAAGGTTTTAGAAGAAGAAGAACAAGTCAACCCCAAAAGTAGGAGAAGGAAGGTAGAAATAATAAACATGAGGGTAGAAGTCAGTGAAAGAACTATACATAGAATCAATTAAATACAAGTTGGTTCTTTGAAAAGATAAGTGATTTACAAACTAACCAAATGAGAGAAAAGATCCAAGAATAATGAAATGAGATGAAAAGTTGATAATACATCAAAGTTCAACAAAATCCATTGGATCATTAGGGAATCCTTTGAAAACATAAAAACTGGAAAGTGTAGAAGAAATAGATAAATTTATACATACATATAAATATACATATAAAATATACATATAAAACCTACCAAAATTAAATCAAGATGTTATAAACAACTCTAATAGTTACATAATCAACAAGATTTAAATAGTGATAAATAATCTTCCCACAAAGAAAAGCCTGGGACCAGAGCAATTCATTGCTGAACTTTAGAATGGCTTAAGGAAAAATGAATACCAATACTCCTCAAACTGTTCCTTAAAGTAGAACAGTAAACACTACCAAACTCATTCTGTGAAGCCCATAGTACCAAAACAAGACAAAGATACACATGCTAAAAGAAATCAACACCACTTTTCCTGATGAGTATAGGTGCACAATTCATCAATAAAATACTTGCAGGGCTAGAGATGGCTCAGCAGTTAAGAGAATGTACCACTCTTCCAGAGGACTTGAGTTAGGCTCCCAGAACCCAAGTTGGGCAACTTGCAATCACTTAAAACTCCAACTTCAGAAGATCTAACGTCCTCTTCTAGCCTCCATGAGCACCTGCACTCTCACGCATATATCTAACAGACAGACACAGGCACACAGACACGCAGATAAACAGAGACACAAACACGCACACACAATTTAAAATAAAATAAATCTTTTTTAAAAATATACTAAAATACTTGAAAAGAAACTAAAGAAAACCTTAAAATTACATAGTGTGACCAAACTGGTTCCATCCCAGGGATTCAAGGTTGGTTCAACATGCAAAAGTCAATAAATATAATATAGAAGATATGTAGGATTAAAGATAGAAATCACATGATCATCTCAATAGATACAAGCTTCAACATCCCTTCATGATAAATATCCCTAATAACGTTACACTAAAAGAACAAAAACTGCATTTCCTAAAGTCAGGAACTGTGGGAGACAGGCTTGAGCCTAGGGTGATATTGCAACTGTCAGGGTCACATGGTTTCCAGGAATCCAGGCTCTGTAATCTGAAACCCAGTATGCTAATGAGGCATCTTACTCTCTATTCTGTGATAGGACGTTAAGTCTGTTATGCTAGTAGGATGATACTAATAAGGTATCCTACTTGCTGTACTGTGATAGGATGCTAAACCTGTTACGCTAATAAGGTATCTTACTTGCTGTGCTGTGATTGGACCACTACCCCTATATAAGCTTGTGCCTTCCTGCAATAAAGCAGACCTGTGTCACTGAACCTGGTCTCCTGTGTCTGAATGCGGCTCTGCTGACACAGTCTCCTCACCAGCCCTGGGGTCCGGGACCGACCACAAGGAGTGACAACAGGAGGCAGCACAGGGCAAGCAAAAGAGCTGCATCAGCACCAGGCGAGCAGAAGAGCGGCCTCAGCCCAGGGCAGGCAGAAGAGTGGCCTCAGCCCAGCCTCAACGCCCATGAGAACAAAGGAGCGGCACCCACGAGAATGGAGGAGCGGCCGCTGCTGGCAGTGATTGCAGTTGGCGCCCAAGGTGGGGCTCGAAAAGCCTGACCCCATGAGGCTGTAACACTTGGGCTCTAACACTCAGGGCTCTGGATGCCCTCTTTGCCAATGATTTTTCCGTGGGTGCTCGCCGGCTTTCATTCTTCTGGCTCGCAGTCTTTGGTTTGGCGTGTCGTTCCTGTCTCCACTGATCATCTTCCTGAACAGCTCCTGAGTCCTTCTGGGTACGTCTTTCAGGGTGAGTGACCTCCAGCTGCTGCCGGCCCCCACACTGCTGCACTGGTTTCTCTCCTCAGGAGTAGGCAAATTAGAGTAATAGAGAAGGAAGTAACTAAGGTATTAGATGAAGTGCTAGCTCTTGCTCCTTGGTTTACAGATTCCTGCTTTTGGGATCTGGAGTAATGGGCTTGTGTGCTACTTGTCAGGGAGGGGCATCCATTATCTGGGCCATTCTACCCCATTGTGACTGCCATTCTAGCCTTGCTTTGGGGCATTCCCCCTGATGCCCCTGAGCAGAATAATCTCATACTAAAAAACATAAACAAATAAAGCAACAGGATAGTGGGGATGGCTTGTCCCTGGTGTTTCCAGTCAAAACAACACTAACTGATTTCTCTTATGATGCGGAAACAATGACTGCTGATAATGAGGTAAAAAATGAGGAATTAGGATACGAGGGTCCCCCTGATGAAAAACAGGAAGTCACGATCACCCCTGCCCCACCATTACGGGGCAGTGGCTACCCTCCACCATCTTGTATTGGCTTTGATGAAAAACGCTGTTAAGGCCGCCTCCGCCCCGCCATTACGGGGTGATGGCTACTTTCTGCCATCTTGCACTAGCTCTAAAAAGTTACCCCCCAGTCCATCTATCTCTCCCTTCCAGAGGAGGACTGGAAGCCCCTCCTGCCTAAGCCCTTCTCCTATGATACAATGGGTGATTTTCCACAGTTTTTCCCAGTTACCATCAATCAGGGACAACAGAACCCCAATGTCTGGAATCCATATTCTCATGATACCTTAAGGAAGCTGCGTAAGGCAGCAGTTGAGGATGGCATTCACTCCCCTTGGTTTGGTCAGCTATTATATCAGCCATGCTGCCAACACTCCCTATGACTGCCAGAATATTGCCTGTGCCTCTCTACAGGGAGGTGATTTTTTCTTATGGAAGGCTGGTTATCAGGACAAATGTGAACAACAGGCAGAGCACAATAGAAATGCCAATGTTCAAAACATTGGGTTTGATGCCTTGGTAGGGCATGGCAATTTTGAAACCCCACAAGCCCAGGCACAGGGACCTCCTTGCTACTTTGAACAAGTGCATCTTTGTGCAGTCTGTGCTTAGAGCTGTAAACATTTGGTCCATGCCTGCTCCTCTTGTGCTCCTCTTCTACCTCTGGGGCCACTACAAAGCACTGGGACCCTCCCTAGAGGTCTTGGTCCAAATAAGTTATGGCAAATGGATGCTCCTTTTGGCAAGCTCAAATATATCCGTCATATTATTGACACCTATTGTTAATGCAAGGGTGAGGCTATGCTTGTGTCTTTCCAGATAATGTTCCAGCCCCCATTTGGATTCCAGCCCAGAACATCAAAATTGCCTGTGATAAAACCCTCCCTCCACAACCACCGACCCTGGAGATGGCAGCCCTGACCCTGGAGGAAGCAACCCACCTCTCTACCACCAAGAGGCTGACCCAACATCGCAGACAATGAAAGCTACTAACCTGGGGAGACCTCAAACATCTCTCTCCGCAGAGACATTAGCTAAGCTAAGTCCTCAATCTAGAGGAAAACCTTTGTCTATGTTCCTTATTATTTATGTTATCAATATTGTTAACTCTCAAGCTCTAGCAACTCTTGTTCCATGTAAAAATCTACACCCCCTGGCCAATGGTTCCCTGAACTACAGATGTACCATGATCCTGTCTGCCTTAACTGTTCCCCTTATTATACTAACTCTTCTGATTTTTGGACCCTGTGTTGTCAAGGGTCTCCTTAATTTTATTAAAACTCATATTTCTCTGGTTCATTTAGCTGTTGCTCTGCCTCCAGATCTTGTCAGGCACGTCTCTGCAAACAAGGACCCACTGTTCCTTGCCCTTATCAACCTATAATTGGCCTCTGACAGGTTTCAACAAATTCTTGACCCCTGAGGAGGCCTTTAAACAGGCCAATACTGGATGTACTGCCTCTCCCTCTGCCAAACCACACAAAGG
>NW_008342032.1:2632361-2648944 GCF_000622305.1 Nannospalax galili | reverse complement strand
AATCCAGGCTCTGTAATCTGAAACCCAGTATGCTAATAAGGCATCTTACCCTCTATTCTGTGATAGGGTGTTAAGTCTGTTATGCTAATAGGATGATGCTAATAAGGTATCCTACTTGCTGTGCTGTGATTGGACCACTACCCTTATATAAGCTTGTGCCTTCCTGCAATAAAGCAGACCTGTATCACTGAACCTGGTCTCCTGTGTCTGAATGTAGCTCTACTGACACAGTATCCTCACCAGCCCTGGGGTCCAGGACTGGGCAGAAGCAGCGACAACAGGAGTTAGCATAGGGCAAGCAAAAGAGCTGCCTCAGCACCAGGCGAGCAGAAGAGTGGCCTCAGCCCAGGGCGAGCAGAGGAGCAGCCTCGACGCCCGTGAGAACGAAGAAGCGGCACCCACGAGAACAGAGGAGCGGCCGCCACTGGTGATGACCACAAGGAATAAGACAAGGGTACCCACTCTCTCCATTCTTACCCAATACAGTGCCCAAGCCCTTGGGAGAAATTTTTTAAAAGTTAGAAAAGAGATCAAACAGAAGCTGTGGATCTGGACAATGATTTCCCTGGATGCTGGCTCTACCATGCATAACTGGAAGTTTTCAAATACCTTTATCGTCACCACTGTGTACAAAGCTTCTAGGTTGTGCCTTCATATCCTGGTAGTCCTCTTTTCCCCAGATGACCTCATTGACCACTACTGAGGCATTCACTTGTGTTTCTTTTTATATGAACCTCAGCCTTTAGAGCCCAGGTTCTATATCTCTTGTCCTTACCACCTTTCCTTTACCTTAGTAAATATCAATGGCTCCTGGTAGAGTGACCTGAAAGAGGCATTATGTGAAGGTCTCCATGAGTGGCAGTCTGCACAAGTTTTATAGCAGCATTTGCATTTTTCAAATAGAAACTTGGTTATCAAAGGAATTCTATGATTGAAAATTCAGACTAATAGAATCTGTGAACAATGAGGAAAGAATATTCTACATGATTCAAATTCATTTTAATACCTACTTTGATCACCATGCTGGGGAGGAGTAACTCACTTTAAATCTGCAGGCAGTGCTGAGAAAAAAGCCATCAATGTACTGTAGTCAGCTGGTGGCTGGTACTGCAGTGCCGGAATAGGGGAAGAAGGAGATCCAGATGAACTTTAGCTAGGTCCCTACATCCCTGTACAGCCCATCACATTCAAATCTTTGAAAGTATTTCTTTTTTTTAATTTTTTTAAAATTAATCAATTAATTTATTTTTATACCTACTTCCCAGATAGCACCCTCCCATAGCCTCCCTCCCCCAACTAGAGCCCTTATACTCTGATATCCCTGCTACTGTCTGCTGTGTTGTCGGCACCCCCAGCCATTCTCCACTACTTGCTCTTCTGGTGAATCGAGTCAGCCTATCTAGAGGTCTTTGTTTTAGGAGGGTCAGCTGTTCCTCATCTAGCAGTAATCAGTTGTCAATATTCCTTTGGATAAGATTGGGGTCTGCTGTTCATTTTCCCCGTTCTATTCTGGGTTACTATCTGGGAATCCCTTTGGCCACCCTGGCCAACAACTCAAAAGAAGGTATCGCCTGTCTGGTATTGTTGCTTGTTATGTAGCCTTTAGCTATACATAGGAAAAGTATTTCTAGTCTATTTTCAGTTTCAGATTTTTTCATTGACAAAGGAAAGGTACTCAAAGTAATAGTAATGTCCAGATAAGCCAGTCTAGGAGACTGATTAGAACAGGCATTGCAAAGGTCAGGTCACACTGCACACACTCAAGACTAAAGTAATCAGGCTGTAGGGGAGAAGAACAAAAAAAAAACCATACCCAAGATAATGTTCTCTCACTTAGCATATGGTGAATTCTTAGACGTTTGCTCTCTAAGTCTGAGGATTTGAATCTCACCTTCCAAAATGGGACAGAAAAATGGATTTCTGCCACCTGGCTCAACCAATTCAACAAATAACTTCAAATACATATTTCTGAGTGTAGATTTACAGAAACGACAGAAAAACGTCTTTTGAATTCTACTGTGACTGTGACATTCAAATGACCTGACCATACAGTACTAGAATTCAGATCGAATTAAAGAAAATTATTCGTTGCACCGAGCTTAAATGAGGATGAAGACTCTTCTCCCACTGGCCCCTGCACCCCTGATTCGGATTTTCATGGTAAACACCAGGCTAATAAACATCTGCTCTTTCTCAAAGTCCAAAGGATTTTGTTTGCAAACATGAACAACCATTGCTTTGTTCTCTTGGGAGGAAAAACAACACAGTATCAATCAAAGCAAAGCGACATACCCAGACCGGCTGCAGCTGCTGCTTGTTCAAAACCGCATGTCATTCTGCTGCAAGCCAGAGCGCACCGGGACGCTTGTGTATCCTCTGCCCCTGCTCTTCTGAACAGTGCTGCAGGTTAACTCTTGGAGGCTGGGTGCTCTAACCCGAAAGCCAAGGCTCACTAATTTAACCATGTGCACGCTGAGTCATCCAGCGGGTACAACACATCCTGCTGAGCCTGCTGATGGGCAAACCCTTGCACCATCCTTGGAAGGTAACAACACCTAGATGCTATCGGTTTGCACCATGCACAAACTTCCAAATTCATAATGTGTTCAGCCTGACCTGCTTGTCCTCTTTGATTTGGAAAGCATTCAATTCATTCCCCCAACATATCAATTACCCACCACTGCATTTTGTAGGGGGAATCAATACAGAGGCTGAAGTAAAGAATATTTCGGATGAATGTGTGAGGCTCTGGGGAGAACAAGTCCCCAGTTTTCTAGACTGTAACCAGATGGAGAACACTAGGTGCATATAGTCACATTGGTAGTTTGGGAAGCATGTAAAGCAATGTTTACGTTTCCCAGGGGAATCCAAACACCAGCTTCCTGCAGTACTGCCTGTGCTAACCTAAGTAGAAGCTGCTGGGGCTCCTACCAAAAAAAAGTTCATTCTGACTTTTGGGGGACTCTAATTTGCAAGTATGAGAGTCAAGGAAAGAAAGTAGACTTTCTGTGTTGAATCAGGTTTTGTTGTTTAGTTTGAAGAGTTGTTTTGTTTTGTTTTTTTTGAGCCCTAGGCTTTTTTGTATAGCCCAGGTTGGCCTCAAATTCACAGTAGTCCTCCTGCCTCAGGCATCTTGAGTGTTGGAATTACAGATGTATGCTCCCATGCCCACCACTGATTCAACTATTTGCAGCCCAGCTCATTCCCCCATGTCACCATACATGATGCTAATTAACCTAGAATTCCTTAGAAAACATTGCTCTTTTTCCAGTTGTAAGTGGATAACTGCATAGCAGCTTAACCTGGCATGGTGGCACATGCCTTTGATCCCAGTGGAGGCACACGGATTTCTATGAGTTGGTCAGCATGGTCTATGTAGTGTCCCAGGTCAGCCAGAGATATATAGTGAGACCCTGACTCACAAACAAACAAACAAATCCTATGACAAGTTCCTAATTTTCTTCAGGGTACGAGAGTTCACTATGGGCCTCATAAGCAAGTAGGAAGTTAGGTTGAAAGTAGGCAGGTGTGGCCCAAGTAGTCTGTAAAAAAAAAAAAACTGAATTATTGAAGGCAGGCATGAACATATACACAGCCCAGTGGGAGCCGGGGTTAGGACTTACCATTCAGGTTCTCCCCTCAGCCTAGAACTGCAGGGCTGTCTTCTGAGGTTTATTACTGACTCATTGGACTCCAGGGCCTTCTTAGCCTAAACTATATCTCCCTAGGAGCCTGGAAGATCCAGGAAAGGGAGTGCAATAGATTTGTGCATAGAAGAGCATAGACCTTGTGTATAGAAGTAATAACAGTGGCAATAGCTGTTACTGTGTTGAAGCTTCCCATGTGCTAGCAAATGTGCTAAGCATTTTATATATGCTTTGTAGAGGGGCTGGAGAGATGGCTCAGTGGTTAAGAGCACTGGCTTCTCTTGCAGAGGGCCCAGGTTCGATTTCCAGCACCCACGTGGTGGCTAGCAACTATCTGTGACTCCAGTTCCAGGGGATCCAACACCCTCTTCTGACCTCTGCCAGCATTATTGCATGGCACAGGTGCACCTACCTACATGCAGGCATTACATTCATACACACAAAATAAAAATAACAAGTTAAATATTAATAACATATGCTCTGTAGAAAGGAACACCAGTCCTTCAGTAAAGTCTGTTTCTCCTTCCTGGCCACCCTGCAGCCAGGGCAGCTATATACCTGAAACCTGAGCTCTGGAAGGTGAGCAGAAGTGAGAAGTGATATATATTGCTTCCCTGAATGTGATCCAACCACCAGGCTCTCAGCGCAGATTTGGAGGAGAGAACCATAGTGACACAGAAAGAGTGAAAATCCTTCATCTCAGAAAATGACCACACATAGGAGGGCTGCCAGCCTTTGCAATTACTTTTAAATGGGAAAAGGGGCTGCATGTCAGTCTGAAAATATGCTCTTTTAGGGATAGGTAAGCAGAATTTGAAGATGACTTAACTGCACACAAAATCAGGCACCTTAGCTCGGTGTTCATACTCATCGTAGCCCAGGCCTGTCATGGCTGCCACTAGCATCTTTCCTAGCCGTTCTCTCACTCCAGGTACACTACTTGCTTTACACAGACCTTCCCTTTCCTACCCTTCTCCAAACTGTATCCCTCACCCCAGACATTTTCGCAGCTATTGCACCATTAACTGAATCTTACTTCCCTGCTGAAGAAACTTCAAGACATGGCTTTTCGTCTTCTGGCACTCAATACAATGAGAAGTGGGATCTATGTACCCCTGCCCCTTGACCTGAGCTGGCTTTTGGCTACTTGTGGCTGTAAACCAAGAGCACAGAAGGTGATGCTGTGTGATTTTTGAGACTAGATCAGATAAGATCTTGTACCATGTGTGTTGGGTAACTAGCTTTTAGAGCCCTGAGTTACCTTATGAGAAGTCTGCAATCCCCATAGTTGCTACACTACAGAAAGCACGAAAGATGCTTTCGTTATCTCAGTCAGATGCATCCTTCCATTCATCCCTCTAAGTACTAGATTTGCAAATGGCGCAATCTTAAACATTCCAAACCAGCCCATTCACAGCTCAGTACCCAAAGTGGACCACATCAGTGTCACATGAAACAAGTTGTCACCCACCCAATCCTGCTCAGCCACCTGGCCCACAAAGTCATGAGCTAAGATGAAACAGCTATTACTTTAAGCTACTGTATATGTGATAGCTTCTAATATAGTAATAGATAACTGGAGCACCCTCCTTCAGGACCTAATATTGGGTTCATGTATTTCAAGAAGCATCCCTGCCTGTTTTATCCACTGACATCTCTGAGTAGCCTAATCATTTTTTTTTTCTGATCTTGAATTTTTTTTTTTAAAGTTGGTCCTTTCTACTTGGAAACCAAGCTCTTTGTATTTCACTCAACCTTTAGAGATTCTGTATGATATGCCCTTATAAATGATGTTGCTGAAGAAGAACACTGCTCATCTAACCTGAATCAAATCTGTAAGATGGAGGAGCAGAGACTGAGGCAACGTGATGCTCCTTAACTGGCTTTTCTCTCTCTGGAAACCAGAATATTGACCTTTAGTTAATGGTCAATAACATTTATCCAGTCTGATATTTATTCATGTACTCACTAAGTGCCTAATGTTTGCCAGGCACATTGTGGAGGAGGTTTAGTGACATAGCAATGAACAAAGAGAATCACACTTTCTACCATGTTTTCATTCTAAGTGGGAGGCAAAAATAAAATTCATTACAATCTGTTGGTTTATAACTGCTAAGACGAGGAATAAAGCAAGAAAAGAGGCAGGGGGATGATTTTCAACAAATATCTATTTCATTTATGTGTATGAAAATTTTGCCTGCATGTATGTGCACAACGTGCATGCCTGGTGCCCTCTGAGGCCAGAAGATCCTAAGGAACTAGAGTAACAGATGGTTGTGAGCTGCCATGTGGGTGCTGGGAACCAAACCCAGGTGCTCTGCAAACACAAGTGCTTTTAACCACTGAGTCATCTCTCCAGCCCTGGGAGATGTTTTATATAGCATAATCATAGGGGTCATGTGTATGAGGAGATTCTAATTGACACTTGGAGGCAGAAGGAAGAAAGCTATGCCAAGCTTATGCTGCTGGGGAGGCAGTCTGGAAAAACAGAGCAGAAAGCAGGAAGATCCCCACACAGGACCATGACAGACAGCTTGAAGGAAGAGAGGGCTGCACAGGGGATTTGAGCAGAGAGAAGGAGCAGTAGGACAAGTGGTCAAGGTGGGTAACATGGGGTACAAGGACTGGAGGTCAGGAAGGATCAGAGTCAAGGTGATAGTAAGTTATTCATGTTTGAACAGGACACTGGCGTGATATGACAATTAGGAAGCTCACTCTTCTATCTATTACCTAGCTCCTGGGCACAGCACATCCTGCAAAGAACAAGCTTGGAAGCAGCAGGGCAAATGTGGGGACTTTTGCAAGATTCAAACAAGAAACAAGAGAGAGAGCCAGAAGCAAAGGTAGTATGAAGTGGTCATGATGAGACAAGATTTCCTGTGAGGTTTGGGCGTGAGGGAGAAACAGGAATCAAGAATGACTCCAAAGCTCTGGGGGCTCAAGAGCTGACAGAATGAAGCTGACATTTTGTGACGTAAGAAAGAAATGTGAGAGTCAAGACCTGGGTAACTCTGCACATCAGTTCTAGAGGGATTCTATAACTCAAAACCTCATGAAAAAGAGTGACTAGCTGGACCATGCTGATGCAGGAGGATTGCAAATTCAAGGCCAGTTTGGGCTACATAGAGAGTTATAGACCAGTAAGGGCTATTGTGAAATTAGACCTTAAAAAATAAAAACATATCTACAGTGTAGTTGCGTATATGAACCCACATTTGTGACAGCATGTACAACACCTGTGCAAGCCCAAGCCAGACAAAACCCAGCATAGATGGATGAGGTAGACATGAAGCTCCAGCCCTAGCTGAGGATCTATCAGCAACTGATAGCTGGTGGGAGAGGGAGAGTCAGTTTTCCTTAAGGGGGTGTCACCAGGTAGTTGACCAGACTCCAAGGGATGAACTCACATCCAAGAGCATTTGTGGAACAGAAGCCAGACCTGAAAGGTCTTTAGAATAAGAAAAATAATAACAGAGGACATGAACTCAGAAGAGGGCTTTAGCAGGGTAGAGGGTAAGGATGGAGAATGGGGAGGGGTCCGAATATGATGAAAATATAATGAATGAAATTCACAAGTAATCAATAAAAATGTTTAAAAGATTAAAATAGTAAATAAATAATAAATAAAATTTTGTGTCCTAAAAAAAGTATAGTATAAATTACACACAAGAGGGAAAATCATGTCAGATGTGTCCTAATGAATGAACTTTGGGAAATATTGCTATACATCATAATATCCAATTAATTTCTCTATCTTTAAAGGCCAGTCTCTGAGTTGCTCCAAATTTCTACTCTTTCCAGTTGGTGTGAACTTTAGTTTTGTGAGCTTCTCCACTACATATTTTTCCCATGTGGGTTCTGCTCAGGAGTGGTTTGTTCTCTATCATAAGTCCAATGTAGCATTTGTAGATTGTTCACACTCTTTGTTTATATATAATTGCAATTACTCTAATTTGAGTCCCTATAATTTTATAGATTCCCAGAAAAGAATTTGTTTTCCTCTTATAAACTGCACAGAGCCACTTGCTGCTTTAACCCCTACCTCTCCGGATGCCTTGAGACACCAGCAAGTAGCTCATCTGAGTCTGTAGGTAGGCCCTGAACTACCAATGATGTGGTTGGAAGGAAGAATCTCCTCCTGTTTGGGCAGGATGCGGCAAAGACATTAGCCCATGTACCCCAGAATATGGTCTTTGCTATCTACATCTCCCTTAATACATGTAAGCCCAAGGACTGGGGAGGTGGATCAGCAGCAGGAGTGCATACTATATAAGAGTGTGGACTGGAGTTTGGACCCCAGAACCCACATGGAAACTAGATGGGCATGGCAGTCCACCTGTAATTCCAGCATTGGGAAAGTAGAGACAAGGGATCCAGGAGCTAGCTGTCGATTTAGACTAGCATTCGTGACAAGCTCTGGGTTCAGTTGAAAGATCTGCTTCAGTGGGAAATCAGGGAAGACCCCAGACCTCAGCCTTGTGCCACATGAGCACGTATATCCACCCCCACATGAGAACACATACGCACACACAAACACGCAGTACACCACACAAGACACATGCAGAAAATCACATGTGAGCCCTTTACACTCAAATAGCCTTAGTAATTAGTATTTATCTATTTTACAAATAAAATACCATCCAAGGCTCAAATAGCTGAATGTCCAAAGTCACCTTGCCAGCAAGTGACACAATTTATTCTGACCTTCAGCTTTCCCATGGGCTGAGGGAGAACAATACACCCTGAGTTTATAGTTGTACCTCCTCCTCAACTTTCCTCACTCACACTGATCCCAGGACCACGTGATAAAAACTCAGTGAGGTGGGGCTTTTGCATTCTGAAATGAAGTGCGCAGAGGATCTGGAGAGGGGACTAAGGAGAGACCTGTATCACTAAAGCGACTACGATAAAGGAGGTTGGGAGGAGAGGAGCCAGAAGTGAGAAAAGAGCTGGGCAAGAGTGGGACACATCTAAGTTCAGCCGGAGGAAGAACAATCACAACTTCTTCCTTAAATGTTTGGTATAATTCACTACTGAACCATCTGGACCTTTAATTTCATTTGAACACTTGTAATTTTTGTGGTGTGTGAGGCAGTCCCATGTCCTCCCCGTTCCCCATGCTGCGACTGCTCCAATCCTTGCCCCAGAGCCCGTTGACAGGTATGTTCATCTTGTGAAAATAATGTGTATTATTGCTTTAGTGCATGTAGTACTTAAGCAAATTATAACTTTTCATCCTGTCGAGTCAAAACAGCAGGTATCTGACTCAAGCAGGAGAAAACAGTCCTGAACTCTATTAACTCATCACAGAAAGTCCAAGGAGGGCATCCCCAGACTTAGTTCTTTCAGAGTCCGAGGATATCATTAAGGACCCAGATCCAGCACTGCAAGAGGAACAGGTCATTTGCATCCATGAATCTCTGTAAGAACAAGAAAAATTTCTAATAAATTGGTCTAGAAAATTCTTAAAATAGGAAATATAAATCTACCCTATGGCCCATCAATCATACACTTAGATAGTCAAACATAAAAATACATCCACATCACACCATGAGCACAGACACAGGAAAAAAATGTATGCAAGAATATGCTTAGCTGCTTTATTCATAATATCAATACTCAAAAAAGAGCCCATTGTCTATGTACAGAACAGATGCACTGTGGCATTAGTTCAACAGAATTCTACTCCCTAACAAAAAGAGTGCATTGTTAATACACACATGGTATTACTTCTGTGTTGCTGTAGTCCAATAGCTGGCAGAAACAACCCAAGGGAGGAAGGATGTATTTTTGCCCACCGTTTTGGAAGGTTCAATCCATGGTCCCTTGGCCCCAAGTGTGGGAAGAGACCACGGCATGAGAACTGTGGCAGAGAAGCACTGTTCACTTTATGAACAGCAGGGGGCAAAGGGAGAGGGAATGCAGGCTCTGGGCTGGCTTTCTTGTCTTTCATTCTGTCCACATTCGGGGTGGGTCTTCTCTAGAAAGAGTCTCATACAGACACCCACAGGTATACCTCACCAGTCTCCTACACGCCTCTAAATTTTGTCAAGTTGACAGGGACAATTAACTGTCACACTGCTTTCGAATGCAGGTGAAAATAAGATTAATCAGTAAAGAGAAACACAAATGACTGATATGTGATAAAGCAAGTTCAATAGAACCGTGGTAGAAAGCAGATATGGCTATATGGATCTCCACTATGCAATTCTTAGATTATATTTTTCATAACAAAATGGTAGGGGGAAGAGTTCATATAGAAAAGTCTGCAAGGTCAAATAAAATTTGAAAATATTAGTTTAATAAAATGCCTGTAGGTTTAAGGAAAGGTTCATCAGAACATTAAACATATGGCTATGCATACTAATTTTGCATGTGTGTGTTCTTTAACAAAGTTTGGTTTCCTATTAAAAACAAAATTGAAAGAGTAGAAAGAAAGAACTGGGGAACTAAGAACTTTATGTTCTCTAGTACCTAGCATTCATCCGCCCTCCAGTGGCCACTGGTCAAAGATTCCTGTTCCTTGGACAACTCATTTCAGAGGTCCTGGAAGTGGGCAGTCTCCACCAGAACAGAATGGAGAAGGCCTCCCTGGTGAGCCTAGCTGCCTTTCCTGTGTGACTTCCTCTCAGCAGCAGGAATATTCTCATCAATCCTTCACCAATTTTGTCCAATGAGAAAGATCTCTCCTTTAGTTATAAGAAAATAAATGGACTTTGTATTAGTCACTTTTCTGTTGCTGTGATAGAAACACTGACCCAAGCAATTTATAGAAGGAAGAATGTATTTGAGCTTACGGTTCCAGGGGAATTACAGTCTGTCTTGGCCAGGAGGCATGGTGGCAGAGGTGGCTGGAGAAGAGGAGCAGAAGCTAAGCTCTACATCTTCCAGCAGGCAGAGGAAGCAAGAGACCACCTGGAGAACTGGCAAAGCCTAAGAACTCTCTAAGCCCACCCCCAGTGACATGTTTCCTCCAGGACAGCCACACCTTCTAAAACCTCCCAAAACAGCACCATCATCTGGGGACAAAATGTGCAAATACTTGGAGCCTATGGGGGACATTTTCATTCAAACCACCACAGACTTCTTAAGGGCAGGGGCAATTCACTGATTAATTCAACCCTGAACATCTTAAATTTTGAAGTCAGCTTTGCTAGCCCATATCTATAGGAAGCACAGTTTCTCACACTTGCCACAAGTTAAAGTGACATTTCAGACAACTTCTCATCTCATTTTGACTTTCTGTTCAAAGGTGCATGGTGTGAGGGGGGTAGTATTACTAAGACATGGGGGATATGTGTCCTGAATACACTGACATTTTCTCTTCTGGGGGAAAAATGCTTTCTTCCCCTCCCCCATGCTGCCATACTTTTGTTATGTGTTGGGCACCAGTGGTACCGAGCACTGTGGGACAAGGCCTTCTGGTGATATTCCTCCGTTCAATTCCTCAGTCCTCTTGCAATTCCCTCCCTTGTGCTCAAGACCCAGGAGCCCCAGGGGAAACTCATTAGGCATCCACTTGCTTCAGGTAAGCCTCACCAGGAAGGAGATGAGCTTGTTAGCACAGGAAAGTGCTCAAGGAGCTGATGTTCCAAAGGGAACTTGCACCCGGGGCCAAGTGGCAGAGCATTCCTTTCCAAGCCACTTGCTGTACATGTTCATCTGTGGAACATGTAGAGAAACAGAGTTAGCATATGCCTACAAATCCATTGCTGTGGAGTCGGGGAGGCTCACTGAAATGGTCATAGTGTTGCCTGCTGATATTACTGTTTCCTGACTCATTAGTCCCTCCAGGTTCCCTGTCATATCCGATCACCAGCCATCGTTAGAAGGCATCTTAGGTGACAATCATCCAATGAGCACACTTTTCATGGCCAGGGCAATGATATGACTGTGGAACCAGATCATGCTTCTTCCACATGATCTTTATAGTCTTTTGTTGTTTCTTAGTAAATATTTTATATCAGGAGTCATTTCTATGCATCTCTAAAGCAAAACTAGAGACATGTCTTCCCACAGTGACAGGGACTTCATTAGAAAGCAAATGCACTGGGCTTTGGCTAGAGTTTCTACTCTCTCTCAGAGCTGGAAAATATTAACATCAGAAAGTAATTCAAACAATGCCAACTCCTTTATGTCATGCAGACTTGGAGCAGACTCAAGTCACCAATAAATCATGGGGGCATGTGTATTTCCGTTTCATCGCTTCTCTGACAAATATCTAAGTTTCTGTGTCATACTACTACTGAGTCCATTAACATACCAGCACCCATGAAACAATGCTAGAGCAAGTGTTTGCTGAGGTAATAAAATGCAAACGCATTCAGAGTAACAATAATGTATACTCAAAAATTCAAATGAAGGATGAATCCAGGCTTGTACTGGTTTCCCACCCAACCCAGTTCACTCTTCAACTTGCGTAGCCTTCCCATCAGTTAAGCCCTCCTTCTTGGCTCTGCAGCAGCCTGCTTTTCATCTTTCTCCCATTTCCCATTCTCTTAACAGTGGTTGTTTACTGAGCACTTAACCTGTACTCAAGACCATAGCTGCCCCTCGTTACACTACAAGACAGGTAAAATTATCCACGTTTTGAAAGTTAGAACACTAAGGCTTAGAGACAGTAGTCATTTTCCAAGGGGCACAAGTGCTTGTAAGCGCTAGAGTTAGGATTTGAAGTCACATTCGAGTTTGTTCTGTCTCCTCCTGACTGTCCTCTTCCCCCTTTGGCAATCGCTCTCACTCTTCCTATAACCATTCATTGATCTTTTCAGCATCAAGCCTTTCACAGTGCTTAATACACAAGTTAAACAGAAGGAAGGGCCTGGTTCATTTCTTTAGAAAGAAAGGCTTTTCTTTGGATCTTGTTATTTCCCCCCTTTTCCCTTCTCTCAAGGACTTTTGGTTCCCACAGACCAGAATGTATCCCTACTGTCCATCGTGAACTGCAGAGTTCATTTCATTTCCAAAGAGCACAAAGCTAGATGGTGACATCGATTTCAAAGACTCCTAGTTGAAAATATATAAAATCGATAAGCTTCCAGCACTGAGAGGTCTCTACTTTACATTGCTCAGGCAAAGACCTAAACGCTGTTGTCCTTTTCAGGATCAACCCTAGTTGATACGTGGAAGTGAGTACACATCTCCAAACCTGCCCTCTCTTAAGCTCAAGCTCACAAGAGAAGAATTAGGCAAAGTACTAGTAATGAAATAAAGGTGTCCTGGTTAGAGTTTTACCAAAAACAATATGTAGTAGAGTATTTAAATGAATAATGGTCATTGTTATTTCATATTCACATTGAAAAATGCTTCGGGTCACCCCTCTATAGTTAAATGTCTATAGCGAGTCTCAAGGTCATCCAAGGAAAAACAAAACAAAACACACACATATACATTCATCCACGGTGGGGGGGGGGTGAGCCCGTGATATACAAAATACGAGAAAAAGAGAGAGAGAGAGAGAGAGAGAGAGAGAGAGAGAGAGAGAGAGAAACTGAACAACCCAGCAAAAAGGAACAAAGACCTAACTGACTAAACAAAATAGAAAATATTGTACATTAGGACTTTGACCAAAAATTGTACATAATAACAGGCCAAGTGTTCTAAACTTAGACATTTAGCATTTTTTGCTTATAAATTCCTTCTAAGCAATTCTATTTGCACAAAGCAATAACCCTGGAAACCCTCCATCTAGGCCCCAGCTTGAGATGTATCATCTTGCTCTCAGCCAGAGTAGTCAAAAGAAAGATTAAAGTATTTGAGGAGCAGCTCTGGAGTCTGGGTTCTGTTTTAATGCTAAGTTTTTAGACAAACTAATTTCCTTGTTACAGGCTTATTCCTAATCAATGAGGGCACAGCATTAGCTGCAGTCTAGAACTGTTGAGGAGAAATTCCTGACAATCTTGTTTTCTTAGACTAAATCTCCCAGTCATGAAGCTGCCTAAAGTGACTTCTCCATCAGGCTCCCGAGATGGCATTTTGGATAGATTTGTTCATCTCAGTCAGAATGATTGCATACACCTCAATTACCAATCACACACTGCACACACCTTAGTTACATAAAAGAAAATGAAACCCCAAGAAAAAGCTCTAATAGGAGGGTACTAAAGATTAAAAAGCAATCTAACTTATAGAGAAGAGAGGCGTCCTCACAAGTGAAGAGAAGCCAAGCAGCAGCTTCACATTTAGGTCAAGGGATCCTCCAGCCCCTTCTTGAGGACCATGTTCTTAGATTACGGGATGCCTGAGTCAAATGTCTCAGCATGGAATTCATATTTATGCACCTGCCTAATGCTGGATTTTATGGACATCAGGAAAAGCCAGAATACGACTTCTAAGACACTGATACCTCCTTCTGGGGAGCACTTTTCTGAAGTGTGATGCAGAAGTGGAACTTCTCTGGATACTTCCCAAGGCTCTCCTAAGGAAAGGTTAACATAGAAGCAGAGTAAAAGTATTTCCCTGATAGTCTGAAGATGTTCCATATTACAATATCAATCCTAGGTCCAACGTTACATAGGCATCAAAGTTTAGGAGGAGGCCCAGGACATTCCTAGACAAATGTTTTTTAAGGAGATAGTTATTTGTAAGGATTTAGAATTTTCAGTTTCTTTCTTTTCTTTCCCTGAAAAGCAGTCCGTACTGTACTCTTGAAGATCTATTTTGCTATCCTTGGCCATGATAAGTAAAGTAAGCGATGGATGAATCTGGTTGAACCGGAGAAAGCACCAGGACACAGTTAAAACTCCAGTGGAACAGAGTTTATTAGTAAAGGAACACACGGGACAGATTCCCTTCCAGGCAGGGAAAATGTCTGCCCCGGTCGTGAGCTGGGGTTTTTTATAGGGGGAGGCTTCTGGGGGGTGCAGAAGGCGGGAAGATATATTTTTTTAAGTTGCCGGGGCGGGAGAGTGGGGCTTGTAAAACCCGCTCCCTTCCGTCTCTCAGCCAGGATCTGGGTCAGGAAGTGTTTTTGTCCTCTTAAGATAAGGGAAAAGCTGGTGTGCTGAAGCGGTTCCTGAAGTCTCTGGTTAAAAGGTAAAGTCTGTTTATCTTGTCTTCGGAGAGCAAAGGAAAAGCAAGCTGCCTTTTAGAAGAGTCTGCTTCTCTTGACTTCAAAGACCAGGGTGTTTATTAACTCGGTCCCTTTTCTCAGGGGCTTGCAAGGTCCCTGAGGCCTTGTTGGTGAGGTGGGCGGGGCTATCTGAACCTTAACAGGCCACAGGACAGATTATAAGATTTCTCAAGGGCAGTAACTAGTCAGGCATCTTTGTTGACCCCCAGCTCCCAGTGATAACAGGAAAGCATTTGCTGAATGGATGGAAGGCAGGGAGGAGAAGGGATGAATTATGAACTAGTGAATGAATAAATGGGTAGCCTTCAGAGAATAGGCATCTGTGAGCAACTTTAAATTCAGGCATTCCTTCTTGGCAGGTGATGTTTATTTCTTTGTTACCAAACTTTAGAAATGCAACTGAGTCCCCAAATTCCAGAGGCCAGCGAAACTAACACAAGAGTGAAGATTGCAGAAAATCAAAGCCTATAATCATTCTACTCTGCAAAAGAACAACAAAAAAGATCTATAGTCACCAAAAGTCAGTCATTTGTGTCCTATAGTGGTATCTACTGCAGACACTACAGGCTGCTGGGAAAGACTTCCACTGAGAGTTGGGTAGCTCTTGGGGTTCTGTTATATCATCTCAAAGGTTGACAAAAAAAAAAAAAAAATTTTAAGTTCCTATAACAGTCGATTAAGTGCCCTAAAAGAATAAACAAAACTCACAAAATAGTGGTCTGCTTCTCACTGCCAATCAATCTTGCCTGAAGAAGCTTGGTATACTGGGGTATCAGGTTCAGTACCATGCGCTTACTCATCCACACAACAGAGCCCTTCATCTAGGAACAATTCACAGAGGCCCAGTTAGAGTGGATAACTGATCCAGCAAAGGGTTTGACAGCTTCTGAGAATTATATATTAGTTTAGAGTTTACCTAAATATATTTTCATCAAATCATTTTATTAAACAAAGATTTATACAGAAAAAGAAATTGTAAGTTGGGGAAAAAATTAGGAAAAAAGAGAAAATGGAGGGTACAAACGCATGAACTCAGATTCTGTGCAGTTGTTAGGGATGGACAGTAAACAACTTAGCTTAAAAACAACAAAGAAAAAAAAAGCAAAAAAAAAAAAAAAAGCAAACCACACAAAGCATAAAAGAGAATGGAAAAAAAAAAAAAAAAAAAAAAGCAAACCACACACAGCATAAAAGTGAATGCCCTTAAAGTCCCAAATACCCACAACCCACTGATAAAACTTTAAGGTAGAAATGACATTGTTAGAGGCAGCCCCAGGCATCTGACTCTTTACAGAGCTAATAGGTATAAAACTCTCTATAAGAGGCCCCTTCAGAGGATGGGACACACCTTTGTTTGACACATGTTGGTGAGCTGCAGCATACATTCACGACCCATCAAGAGGAAAAGATCTGGAGCCTCCATCTTTCTATCATGTCTTTTTAAAAATAGTTCATTCCTTAATTAAGTCATTTCAAGAACATACATTTAAATTTAAAAAAAAAATTTTCTTTTAAACAAATAAATTTTCAAAATCCACCCCATCCCATCCTATACCCTCCAATTCATCTCCTATTCCCCACACTACTATTCCGTCCCAACTACATGCGCTCTTTTTTAATTTTTGTTTTTTTTTTTTTTTTTGGTCTTTTTGAGACAGGGTCTCCCTGTAGCCCCAGCTGTCCTGGAACTCACTATATAGACCAGGCTGGCCTTGAACTCCCAGAGATCCGCCTACCTCTGCCTCCAGAGTGCTGGGATTAAAGGCGTGTGCCACCACACCTGGCTCTTTTTTTATTTTTTTAAATCGAATTTTTGTGAGTTTCATTCAATATGTTTTGAACACATTTAGATCCCCTTCCCCATC
>NW_008342032.1:2585131-2632335 GCF_000622305.1 Nannospalax galili | reverse complement strand
TAATGTATGCAAACGCATGAGCTCAGAGTCAAACATATGTCCCATTAAATGAGACTGACTCTCTCCATTCCACCCTCCCAACTATTGGTTGCCAATAGTTCCTCAGGTAGGGTTGGGCTTTTTTAACTTCTTCCACATGTTTTTGCTGGGATTTTGTGTGGCTTGAGCTTACATGAGACTTGTGCATGCTGTCACCATTGCTGTGAGCTCATATGAGTAAATTCCCAGCTGTTGGAAAACTATTTCCCTGTGGTTATCCACCAGCTCTGGCTCTTGCAATCTTTCCTGCATCCTTTGGAGGCAAAAGTTTGATATAGGTGTCCTATGCAGGGACAAACACTCTGCAGTATCTTACTCTGCATGTTGGCAAGTTCTGGGCTTCTGTAATCACCATCTGCTACATATGGCGTTTCTCTGATGAGAGCTGAGAGATGCATTAATCTATGGGCATAACAAGTCATTAGGAGTCAGTTTAATACTGTATATATATAGCAGAATAATAATATTAAACTTCTCTCTATGGCCGTGACCTGTCTAGTCACAGGTTCCTATACCTGATATCAATGTCAGGTATGGGATCTATATTATGAAGCTGACCTTAAATCCAATTAGAAAGTGGTTGGTTACTCCCATAATATCCATGCCACTATTGTACCAGTGGGCATATCCGGCCAGTTGTTGTTACAGTTCACAGGACTCACAGCTGGGTAAAGCTGATCATTCTTTCTCTTCCAGTAGCATGCATAGCACTTTCCAGCACTATGAAAGTCAGCCACTAGAGATGAAACTTTGAAATCAGTACCAGCTTGATCTCTTCTTGTATTTTCTACAGTTCATGGACAGAGTGTTTTCAGCAATAGGGTCTTACTGTCCAGTTCTGGTGGGTAACCAAGAGCAGGGGCAATAGCCAGTATTTTGTGAGGGTCAATGGAATCCCTGCTCAACAGTTTCAAAAGAGGGAGTCCATTCCTGGCATTGGGTTTTTACTTTGCTAGCTTATGGTGTCTCACAGGAGCAATGTCCCCCTGACATAAGGTAGCTCTTTTTAACCTTTTATAATATATATGTATATATTTTAAGAAGGTTCTATAGTGGTAGTTTTCCATATGGCTTTTTCTCAAGGCCTTTAGTGTTAGTTACTCTTCCTCATACTCCCTCCTCTGCCCTGCCTCCCATTCCTTATCCCATTTAATCCTTCCTACTCTATTATTCCTTTTATCCTTTATATCACTGCATTGCTCTTTTTAAAATCCAGAGTCTATTTAGTGGTGCCAATATGTGTATGGGTGTAAGGCCATCTGCTGGAGCATGGTCTTCTCTCAGGGCCTGCATTCCCAAAGAAAACGGACTCTCCCTCTTCTAACAGTCTTCAGTTGCCAATAGCTTCTCAGCTAAGGATAGAACTCTGTAATTCCCTTCCTCATCCATGCTTGGACTTTGTCTGGTTTGATCTTGTGCAGGTTTTATGCATACAGTCACAGCTGCTGTGAGTTCATGTGTGCAAAAGTCCTCTCCTGTCCAGAAAACTATTTCACTGCAGATGTCCACTACCTCTGATCTTACAATCTTTCTTCCCCCTCTTCTGCATCAATCTTTGAGCCATGGGAGGGAGATATGTGATATAGAATTCTCATTTAGGGCTGAGCACTGTTCAGTCTCTTAATTATCTGCACATTGACTGGTTGTGAGTCTCTATATTAATAGCCATCTACTGCAAAAAGCAACTTCTCTGATTTATTCCCATAAATTTCATACCACTATTGAAACAGTGGGCATATCTTCCCAGACCAGATGTTAATAGCACTTGGAGTTCACAGCTGGGTTATATTGATGATTAATTTTCTTTTCTGGCATCATACAGAGCACCTTCCATTACTATGAAAGGAATGAAGCTTCCAAGTCAGTACCAACTTGATTTCTCCATGTTCTATGACTCAATTATGTAGTGTCTTCAGCGATAGGATCTTACTATGAAAGTCGGGAGGGTAACCAACAGCAATAGCCAGTAATGTTTTGGGGTCTATTGGGATACCACTAGCCAACAATCCCAAGAGAAGGAGTTCATTCTTGTTTTTTATTTTCTAGCCTATGGTGTCTAATAGGGACATATTCCCCCTCCCTGTTATAGAGTAGCTTCATTTAAACTCCTTTTTATATGTGTATATATATATATATATTTTAGGAAGCTTCTGCAGTAGGTTTTCATATGCCTTTTTCAAAAGGCCTTTAGTGTTAGCCATTCCTCCAAATACTCCCTCCTCGACCCTGCCCTCCCATCCCCCCCTTAACCCTTCCTGCTCCATTATTCCTCTTTCCCCTTCTTACCACGTGTGTTCTACCCCTCATCCCTTGACATTCACCCACACAGCCCCTTACCAGTTTCCTGACTTCTACTGGTACTCCAACTTAAACACATATATCTAAAGATTCAAAGCTAGCATCTAAATATGAGGGACAACATGTGGCACTCTTCTTTCTTCATCTGGGTTACCTCACTTAGAATGATTGTTTCCAGCCTGGAAATTTCCTAATTTTTGCAGCTGAATAAAATCCCATTGTATATATGTACCATGTTTTCATTATCTATTCAACAGTTGATGGGTATGTAGGCTATTTCCATTTCTTGGCTATTGTGACTACATCAGCAATGAACATGGAGGAACAAATATCTCTGTAGTAGGATACCAAGTCCTTGGGTATTTACCCAGAAGTGGTATCTCTAGATCATATGGTAGATGTAATTCTAGCTTTTTGAGGAAGCTCCACACTGATTTTCTTAGTGGCTGCACCAGTTTGCATTCCTACCAATAGGGAATAACTCTTTCCCTTTTGTCATTTTTAATGTTAGCCATTCTGACTGGGGTAAGATGACATCACAAAATAGTTTTAATTTGCATCTCGATGATGGATAAGGACGTTGAACACTTTAAAAAATACTTCTCAGTCATTTTTATTACTTCCTTTAAGGCCCCTATATTTAGTTCCAATGCCCCAATTTTTAATTGGGTTATTTTCTTGATGTCTAGTTTTTTGAGTTCTTTGTATATTCTAGACACTAACCCTCTGTCATGTGTTTTTTCCTCACTCAGTAGGCTTTCATGTCACAGGAATTATAGTATAGTTTCATGGGGTCCCATTTGAGAATCTACATTTTTCTTAGAGCAATATGACACCTGGACTTATATATAACTACCTTCTAGTGCCTATATGGGAACCCCTAGACACACTGGCACATTAAATGCTCTGAGAAGTCTCAGAGCCAAGACACCTAGCGAAAAGCCCCAATAATCTCAATGAATGCTAATTAAAGTCTCTGAATATAACCCCTCTATTTTTCATACCAGTGTTATTTTTGACTCGTGTTCTTTTGGATGTCTTTTGTGTGGACAGTTGGAAGTAATCAACACAAGACTCTAAGACTCTAATGGCCAGTTTTAGTCCTTTAGCTGTTAGGAATTTGTGGACTCGAGTCATTAAAAATGCTCTATAGACAACTGTTTATTGTCTACCAAACCTTTCTGTCCATGAAGACTTTCACCAAGAAATTCTCATTTCTTCTATAATGTAAAAGCTTGGAAGCCATCATTCCTAGCCCTAAAATAAGGGGGAAAGTTGCACCAAAGAGAACAGTTTGTCTTGGACATACCACAGACCTAAGATTACATACAGGTCCAACCACCCTGCCCTTCCAAAAGATGCATATCTAGATGTGCATCTGGAATCAAGACTGTTCTGCTTTCATGGAGCAGAAGCCAATAGTGCTCACAGTGGCTGTAAGCTAGAACAGTCTCACAGTACCTAACGGCTGGAGGCAGAGCAGAGAGCAGTATTAGAATGAAAAAAAATTTAATATTTATCTTTTTTATTTTATGAGTGTATTGCCTGCATGTTGGTAGGTGCACTCGTGTCATGCAGTGACCTCGAAGGCAGAAGAGGACATCAGATCCTCTGGAAGTGGAGTAACAATAATTGTTAGCCACCATGTCGGTGCTGGGAACTGAACTCAGGTCCTCTGCAAGAGCAAGCAGTGCTCTTATCCACTGAGCCATCTCTCCAGCCCCTAGAATGAGAAATCCTTGGAGATTCTTCCTGCTATGCTAGTTATCTCTAGCCTTCCCATTTGACATAAGGGGGTAAAAGAGTCAAGTTGCAGGGTTTAACATACTTGTGAAGGTCAAGCTTGGAAATCCAACTTAGACCCACTGAGACTGTGAGGAAGTCCAAAGTCAAGAGAAGGGAATCCAGAAAAGTACACTGAGAAATACGGAGCTTCTTGCATCTACCTACAGCTGAAAGCATTCCATACAACACTAATAAAAAAAAAGTATTAAAATTCAATTCTTATTTCCCGATCTAATAACCCATCTCTGTACAAAAAGTTACAAATTTTGACAAAAAGCATTTAGACACACCCTGAAGACAGAAGACACAAAGTGAGAATGAGATTTAGGCATGACACACATTGTCAAGAGAATTTAAAACAAAAATATTAAGGGTTCAACCAGACAAAATAGAAGGCATGGAGGATCAGAGTTACTTAAGTGGATAATGGGAAATTTGAGAGGCAAAGGAAGGGTTAGAGAGATGGCTCAGTGGTTAAGAGCAATTCCTGCTCTTGTAGAGGATCCAGGTTTGGTTCTGACACAGTATCTGACAATGGTCTGTAACTCCAGTTCCAGGGGATCTAACTCCCTCTGTGGGCCTCCATGGGCACTGCATGTAGTTGACCCACTTACATACATGCACGTAAAACATTCCTATGCATAAAATACATTTAAAAAAAATTTTTTATTGAATTTTGTGTATTTCATACAGAATATCCCAAACAATTTAATCATCGTTATACCCCCATCCTCTCCACCACCTTCCCATAGCCTCCCCCACTCCCCACTGGAACCCATATACTCTGTTTTCCATGTTAAGGTCCACTGTGTCAAGTCAGTGTCCCCAGACGTTCCCCAGTGCAGGTCCATCCACTGAGGTCTAGTCAGCCTATCTAGAACTCCTTGTTTCAGGAAGATCAGCTCTTCTTCACCAAGCACTAATCAACTTCCAATATTTCTTCAGCTAAGATTGGGGTCTGATGTTCATTTTCCCAGTTTTATGCTGGGCTTTTATCTGCCTGAGTTTACATGGGACTTGTGTATGCTGACACCACTGTCATAGAATCATATGAGCAGGTTCCAGGATGTCGTAGGACTCTCTTTCCATATGGTCATGCACCTCCTCCCTGACTCTTACAATCTTTCCACCCCCTCTTCTGCGATGATACCTGAGTCTGGGGTAGCTGAAGTTTAATATAGGCGTTCTGTCCAAGGACAAGCAATCTGTAGACTCTTAATCTCTATTTCAGCCATTTGTGACCTTTTTTGTTCCTGGCCCCCTGTTGCATGAGGGAGCTTCATTAATGAGAACTGATTCATTAGTGTCCCCTTCTTTACCCTTGTTCTATGTTCCGTGTGCCTTAGGTGTAGAGGTTGCGTTGTAGATGTGTTGCTTAGACCTGGGCAATTCATAGACAATGTCTGCATGTGACTAATTGTGTGGTACTTGGGAATAGTCTCCAACTGGTGCAAAATAAGCTTCTTTGATGAGTGGTGATGGGGATATTTGTAAATTTTAGGATACATATTTTGCACATAGTAAGAAATTATTTTAGTCTATGGATGTGTCAGTCTTGGGTTTTTCTCTAAGATCTAAGACCACTACAGCCATGTGTATTTGGTTATGTTTACAATACCACACTTGAGTTTCCTCCCATTGAGTGGGCTTTTAGGCCAATTAGGTAGCTGTTGATTGCCCCCAAGATAAAAGTGCCACTACTACACCAATGTCATACACTGTGCTGGCCATTGATGTGGTTATTTGGTCTTGAACCTGGTGTTGGACCACTGATTGATGTTTTCCCTTGGCACCTTCATAGCGCTCTCCAAAGCTATGAGAGCTAGCCTTCATGGCAAGTGATTTCAGGTCAGTTCTAGCTCTATTGCTCCAAATCCTGTGTCTGAAGTATATTATATCTTCAGAAGTAGGGTCTTACCTTCAAGTTCAAGGGAGGCCATCAAGTGCTGTGGCAACAGCCTGTGTAATTTTAGGAGTCTCCTGGACCACCCTGGCCAACAACTCATGGAAGGTTTCTTGTGTGGCGTTGTTTCTTGTTATGTAGCCTTTAGCTATACACATGGACTCATGTAGAGATACTGTATGTATAATTTGTCATTAGGTTGTTAGACTAATATGACTCCCTCTGGTTTTTTAAAAACTAGGCAGGCACTATTTAGTCTTCATCTCTACTGGCTAGCTTTCACAGTGCTGAAAGGTGCTATAAATGCTACCAGAAGAGAAAATTAATTATCAACCTTACCCAGCTGCAAATCCTGCAAGCTATAACTGGCCTGGCAAGATTTGCCCACTGGTGCAATAGTGGTATGAATATTATGGGAGCAACCAACTACTTTCTAATTGGATATAAGGCCCACTTCATAAAATGGAGCCCATACCTGACACTGATATCAGACCTAGGGACCTGAGGCTAAACAGGTCACAAGCCATAGGGGGAACCTAAAAACTATTATTCTGGTAAATAGCTATAGTACTAAACTGACTGTTTTTAAAAAATACATGTTTCAGCACTATGGAAGCTAGTCAGTAGAGATGAGGCCTTGAAATCTGATTTGTTCTACAGCTCATGCATATAGTGTTTTCAGCAATAAGGTCTTTCAGGGACATTCTGGTGAGTAACCAAGAGCAGAGGCAATGGCCGGTACTGTGTGAGGGTGTATGGGACCCCTGGTGAACAGTTTCAAAAGAAGGGAGTCTACTCCTGGCATTGAACTTTTACTTTGTTAGCCTATGGTTTCTAGCAGGGGAATCATTTATTGTACTCATAGATTAATGCATCTTTCAACTCTCAGCAGAGAATCTTCCTTATGCAGCAGATAGTAACCAAAACAGAAACCCACAACTGGTCAATGTGCAGAGAACAAGAGACTGCCTAATGCTTATCCCTGAATAGGACACCTATATCAATCTTGTGCTTCCCAAGTCTCAGGGATTGTCAAAGAGGGAGCAGGAAGATTGTAAGAGCTAGAGGTGGTGGATGACAACAGAGAAACAAGAGTTTTCCAGATAGAAAGTTATTCATATGAAGTCACAGCAATGGTGACAGCATGTACAAGTCCCACATAAGCTCAAGGGAAATAAAAATCCCAGGACAGACATGGGGAAGTGGTTAAACCACAAGTCTATCTGAGGAACTACTAGCAACTAATGGCTACTGGGAGGGGGAGAGTTAGTCTTAAGGCCAAGACTCTTGGGAAGCTGACCAGGCTCCAGTGGATGAACACACACTGAAGGACATTGAAGGACATTTGGGGACACAATATTTTGACTCTATAAGTATATATACATATACATATATATGTGTGTATGTGTTTTATATATATATATGTGTGTGTGTATGAAATTGGATAGGGTTAGTAAAGATATGGGAGGGGATCTAAATATAATCAAAGTACATTGCATGATATTTGCAAAATTTCAATTAAAAGTACTAACTTTCCACCTAGGCATGTACAATTCAAACTGCAGACACCAAAGACAAGGACATTTTTAAGGCCAGTGGAAAAGCTTACTATGGATAGAGGAAAGGGATGTGATTCCAGCAAACTTCTTGTGAGAAACCATGCAAGCGAGAAGTGAAGACAGAAAGTTAAAACTTAGCACCAGAATTCCATATTCAGAAAAGTGACCTTTTGAAAGTAAGTGGGAAAAATACTCTGAGATAAAGTATACATAATGGAGTTTACCAGCTAACCTGCTCAGCAAGGAACGAGAATTTCTTCAAGCAAAGTAAAACGCTTAGGTTAGAAACTTCAATCTACATAAAAAGCACCACAGAATATTAACAAAATCTTTATTTCTGATTATAATTAACCTAAAAGGTAAATGCTTGTCTTAGGCGATTATGACATATGAATATATTAAAATGACTGACAGTAAAATTGAAAAGCACAGGAAGGAGGACCTGGGGATATATGGTAATACGTCTGATACCTGCACTCCACATAAAACAGGCTTAATGTACGTAAAAATATATACTGCAAATTCGAGCAATCCTTGGACATTCCCTGGTTCTTTTGTGTATGTGCATGAGTGACTATGGGTAAGAATGCTCATGCCAGAGGATGGCTTCGGTGCCCTGCTCTATCACTCTCCACCTTACTCCCTTGAGACAGTCTCTCATTGAACCTGGCACTAGGCTGGAGGCGAGTAAGTCCCAGCAATCCTCCAGTCTCTGACCCCCTCAGTGCTGAGAGTACAAGTGCACATGTCCATGCCTGACTTTTTATGTAGGTCCTGGGATTTGAACTCAGGTCCTCATGCAGGTTTAGCAAGGGCTTTTGCCCAGTGAGTCATCACCCCAGACTTGATTTTTGACAAAAGACAGGATCTTGCTATGTTGCCCAGGGCTAGAAATCTGAGCTGAAGTAATCTTCCTGTTTCAGCCTCGGGAGGTACACACTTCTCCTCCAGGACAAAATATCCTTGAAAAGGAGGTATAACTTGTTTTCTGAGATAAAACTGGTTAATAAGACGTTCAAAACTAGAGGAAAGCACAAAAAGCAGGAAGAGTAGAACAAATATAACGCGTTACCAGCATCGAATTTTACGACTTTCCACTTTAATATGATGCCAAGGATCATTTAATTTCCTTCTAACTTGTGCTTGGAACCAGGAAACAGGGTCTGATAAGCAGAATGCCAAGAGTTTTGATTCCATCAGTCAAGTCAGTGACCACAGGGAGAAAAGGATTAAGAGACTTAAGCAGAATGCTGTTCCCTAGTTAATTCAAAACCAGGTTAACTTTCTGCATAGTAGTGACCAAATTGTGCTGACATACATTCTTACTTTACATGTTACTAAGCAAGCTTATGGAATGTCAAACTTATCAATCCTGCTATGCACTTGAGATACAAATAAAACATGTAACCACTAGGACACTGGCAAAATTCACTTCTACCTCATGGTATGATTTTCTGTGATTCAGGTCATAGTTAAGTTATCCAACTCAATCTCACCACCATAGGCAGAGGTTTCTCCCACTGTTGATTCAGTAACTGTTCACAGCACTGCCAGGGAAGGGCGGGGCCTGAACTCCTCTTAACTAGCTGTGTGCTCCTGGGACAAGTGTTTAATAGGTCTGAGTCACTTTGATGGGTTTACCTATGACATAGAGATAATAATTGCACTTTGTGGTTGTGTGAGAGTTATCAAGTTACTACGTGGATAGCACTTAACTCATAAAATGGGTAAAATAACTGCAAGCTTTGTCTAGGGCTTCCGCTTACCAAACAGAAGCAGATGCATCTTCAGGCAATATCCTGTTCTGCACCCTCCAGGATAAAGGAGATTTGTCTTTCATGAGATTTGTAGCAGGTGTTAGCAAATTAAGTCCATCTCAGAAAGATAAGTTTCTCTCATTTGTGGTTCCTCGGTTTTGCAGTCATAAAAATCATGTATGTACATAGAAAATGAAGGTAGAAGTGACAAGAGAGGAAGGGGGTGTGAGGGTGCAGGCTTGATGTATGACATAAACCCATATGAAAATTAAAGTATCAGGCAAGCTAACTTTGTGATACACGGGTGGCATGTAAATTCATAAGCATAATTGAAAAAAAATACTCATTCCAAATTTCAGACAGGCATAATGGCACATTCCTGTTCTTGGACACTCAGGAGGCTGTGGCAGAAGGTCTCACTATGTACCTGCCTTAGGTAAACAGTGAGTACAAGGTCAGCCTGGGCAATGTGAATACGACCCTGTCTCAAAATAAGAATTATAAAGGAGCCAGGGAAGCTGGATGTGTTGGTGCATGCCTGGAATCCCAGCACTTAGAAAGTGGAGGTAGGAGGATCAGGAATTCAAGGACAGCCTGGGCTACATGAGACCATGACTTAAAAGGGAAAAAAAAGGAAAGAAAACAAACAAAAAGGGTAAGGGATGCAGCTTTCCCAGCACACTCGAGGCCCTGGGTTCAATCCTTACTACTATAATAAAAACAAAACAAAAATACTTTTTCAAGTTTCTTAGGAAATAAAAGATCCTATTTCTAGTGATTCACTTTCTTTCCTCAACTGGCTTCCCCTTCAGTACAGTATCTGATTAATGGAGTTAAACATGGACCTGTCAGGGAATTTTGCTTTATCTGCCTTAAGAACTCACCAGAGTCCTCTGACATACAAGCTCAAACCTCTATGCAAGGAGGTTTCACTGGCCTCACACCTCTGGACTCCCTGGGCCCATCCTTTAACAAGGACAGGGTTCCACTATTATCTCCTTCCTCGCTTTAAATCATGAACCATCACTGTCAAGCATTCTCTTAACCACCGATTACCCAAGTACTGCAGCTGTCCTCACCTCAGACTGTTCCTTGCCATCTAAAATGCAAAGGCTACATTGCCTCCAGTTAAAAGAAAAAAGCAACTTGGTTGAGAATTAAGTGAATTGACAGGTGTTGGTAAACAATGCTTCATTTGATTTTAACTAATCTATGATACCTTTACATACTGAAAAATCATATAACCTATAGAGATTTCTAAAATACATTTTAAGAGGCCAAATACATTTAAGATATACATGGAAAACTAGATGACTACTAAAGACCTGGGTCAAATAATTTCTGGAGAGATTCCAGAGCTTGGTTTCCTACATTGCTTTAATAACTTCATGACTTCTGTGAAGATGAAAACAATATAATAGCCATATATTTTCAGTATCAGCTTTTATTAAAAATTGCATTTTGATTAATTTATGATTTAGATAAGCTGTAAGATATCAGTATACTCTCTGGAATAATAACTTTACAAAGATTTAAAACAAACAAAAATTTAAAAGCCTTTTTATTTCCTTCACCATTATTGTTTTACAATACAAATATCACCTTATGAACACACACACGCACACACACACACACGCACACGCACGCACGCACACAAAAAAAACTTACAGAAGATAATTCTGCTGCACATAAAATACAGAATGGATATATATACCTCTTCATTCTTAAAAAACTATTTTGTTCTCCACATTGGCAAGTATAGACTAGAATACTTCCCCAAACATACATGTTAGGAGGAAAACTTAGAGTTACATGCAGTTTCTGCACAAATATATTTTTAAAGAAATATATCTTTGTTGTTGTCACCAACAAAACTGTCGTGAGAGTATGGATAACTAATTTGTAGCTTTCAAGTTTTAAGTAACTGATCATTTTCAAAACTCTCTCTTAAAAAAGATATTCATGGCTGTTTTCGTAGTTAAAACTGAACTATCAAATGGACAATGAAACCATTTTAGTGGTAGGCATCGTCTCCTGCTCACAATATGCAAACGGGCTCTCACTCTAACTCACCCCCATTCGTCAAGTCAAAGTAATTTTAAAACCATAAGCAGTCTTCTGATTTAATTTAGCTATAAATGCAAATTTTAGTAGTGTATACATACATTTATATTTTCATGGAATACTTTATTTTAAATAAAAACATTAAGTTGCCTACCAACCATACAATCAAGACAAGAAAGGCACTATAAACATAGACAAATTTCTCTCCCAAGAAGCATTTTTAAATTTTAACTCTCTTTTCTGTGACATGTAAAAATCTTTAAATTTGGTTTTCATAACATCATTTTGAAAAATAAAGTTAGGAAATACTTAGAAAATCACTTTATAACAGAATCTTTTTTTTTTTTGCACTTTTTGATACACCATCTCTGCTAATTTTAATTTTATAAAACCCAAAGTTACCAAACCTCTCTGTGTCTATCATCTTTATCTGAGTATCAGTGCAACAGGTAGAAAGATTTCAGAATCAAATCCCATTCAGATACTTAGAAACCTTCATAGAGACATTTGCTAGAAAATGGCTTACAGCCCTATCTTTGGGGCAAGAGATATGAAAAGTATGTTTTCCCAAGAAAATAACACACTTTATTTCCAGATGTGACTGGAAAGACCAGAACTTATGATATAAAAGCTTACATTTATGCTGTTGAATCATACATAAAGGAACATGGTGGTTGCAGGTTATATAAATCCCAAACTTAAGAACAGGAAATGTGTACAGTGCATGATAGGTTAAATTTCTTTATTGTTGTCCAACGCAGGTCCTTTGGAGAGAAAAAAGATCACAGTGCTGACCAGGTAACTCAATAGGTTAAGTCAAGGTAACTGTTGAAAGATAATAGCAGTAGGGAGGTGTTTATTTTATGGCATCTTCTCTATGGAGTTCTTAGCACTTCGGACAGTTCCTTGTTCCCCACTTGGTACAGCGGTTATGTGTCATTCACCAACCGGCTATATTTAACTTGCCTGCCGAGGTGGACCACTGGCCAGGGGAAGGGCCAATGGTAAGATCGAGGTACAATTCCTTGGACATTCTTTTCAAAGTACTGAAATGGCCTGTACCACCACACCCTGGCCAGGAGGTTCATCTGGGAAGCTTCTTTTAGCACCTAAGGAAAGAAAAGAGCACAAGCATGTCTCCTCACAATCTTTCACTTCAAATACTTCCCACATTAAAATTCACAAATGGCCTCAGACTTGTCCCACATCTACCCACATACCCTAATTCAACCTTAGTTCATCATCCTATACCTTGAACACACCTGCAAACCCTGTCCCACCCCAGTGCAAAGTCAAATAACCCTGATTTCCCTCAGGGCAAGGAAAACTTGAGGTTCCCTTGCTTCTTGCCGTTTTAATATCCCAATTAGCCTTTTCCTCATTCTCCTATGCTAATAAAAGAAAGAATTAATCAAATACAAGCATCAAACTGGTGATGGGTCCAGGTAACAAGAGGGAAGGAATACTTCAATTAAGCAAAAGGCAAACACAGGCTTAGAAAATATTTTTCATAGATGATGAGAGTGTGATACATGTTTTAAAAGGAAGCGGCCTTCTGTGTCATTGCATTAACATGCTTTACACACTGATCCTGAAGAGGACCATTATTACAAAGGCAGCACAGTATCAGTTTGCTACCCCTAAGAAAGAGAAACTGACAAGGGTACCCTTAGATTCTTTATCCTTCCAATAACCCCTACACCTGCCCAAGTCAGAAACACCAAGCCAGGGGCAAGAGATGTTAAAATCAAATGGAAGAAACTCACTTGCTGATTGGCCATAGTGTGATACCACCAGAAGAGTCTTGTGGTGATGTAATATGCCACCACCACATCCACAGTGTAGTGGTCATGCGCTAAGAGAATACAGAAGATTCCAACGACACTGAGCAGCCAGCAAATCCAGTGGTACCACCAGAGTCGTCGAGGGGAATCTAGAAAGAGGATAAACTGGCATCAGTCAGATTCTCCAATATCACGAAGGTCACTTAGCCATGCCTTTGCCTCCCCCCACTGCGTCCAACTACCTTTTGCCTTTCCTTCTGAAAGCCCATTACCTGGGCTAGTAAATCAAAGGACTTCAGTTTCTCTATAACCAGAGTTAAAATGGAAATAGCCTTTGATAAAATGATTTGTCTAGCAGTAGTAATTCATACAAGGTTATACACTGATCCATCTAATAATAGACAAAACTTAAAAGGTGAATATAACCAAATAAGCACAAGGTAGTTACTCCATTATTTTTTTTGTGTGCACGTATGTGCATGTGTGTGCATATGTGGAGACCAGAGGGTGTCAAAGGGTGCCTCCTTCGATCAGTCTCTACCTTACATATTGATGGAGGGTCTCTCACCAAATGCAAACAAAGCTCACCAATTTGGCTAGACTATCTGGCAAGCTTATTCTCAAGATACCCAGTCTCAGCCTCCTGAGCTCAGGAATCACAGTCAGGCTGACATGCTTGCCTGGCATTTCCTTGGGTGTCGAAGAGCTGAACTCCAGTCTCACGCCTGTATCTCAAGCACTTTACTCACTGAACCATTTCCCAGCTCCTGTCCGTTGACATTTAACTAAACTTAACCTGTAGCTAATTTGAGGCTAATGCTTCATAAAAACTCAGTATCTATTGCTCCACGGATCCCCACACATGGACTAAGTAATCTAGTTGCAACAGCTGTCACATTTTGCTTTTTCAGGTTCTGTTACCACATAATAATCTGAAAGACTGAGATTTCTGTTTCTTAAATACAAATAAAACAATCAGATGCCTGGAATTTGTAGTTCAAATGGTTCCCAAATATATGACATTGTCATTGTCATACAAATTCTTGTTTGTACCAGACACCTGCGAGAAACCTCTATTAGTACAGGTCTTTTTTATCTTGCACTCTCACTGGGGAAGGGGTTAGAAGGTCTGGGATTTCAGGCAAAAAGTGTGACTGGACCTTCCCATTTCAGGGGAGAAGGTGCTGGTTTTTACTGGGTTCTCAAGAGGTCCAGAAGTCACTCACTTTGCCAAGACACATCTACCATATACCCGGCGACAGGTACCTGGGTCAACGAACAAGCAGGCAAAGGCCCACCTGTGTGGGAGGAACCCTTCCAGGAAGGGAGGGAGACAAGAGACTGCAACCATAGCGAGACACACATTGTACTGGAAGGTGAAAAACAAAAAAAGGAAGAAAAGTGAACTGGGGGAGGGGGGTGGGGGGATGAGGAGGAGAGAGAGGAAGGGTGGGAGTTTTGTTGTTTGCTTGTTTCATGCATGCGTGCGTGTGTGCGTGTCTATGTATGTAAGTGTTTTTACAATTTAAAATTGGGTGGCTGGAGCAGGACTGTCCCAGTATTTGTTCTTGACACCTTAACAATGCAGCAATAGCAGCTAGCACATGTTTTCTGTGCAATCTACTAGCCTCTGCATACACCACTTATTTTAATTTTTATGACCTCTTCCCTATTCATGAAGTAGGATTTCATCCCCAAAATGAGGAAACAAATACAGAGATTAAAGATTTCCCCAGGGTCATAAAGCTGAGAGCTGACAGCATCAGGATTCAAAATCAGAGAGTTGTGATTATTGCAAAGCCTCAGCATTTCCCAGTAAAGCACCCTGCCTTATGGTCAAATATAATTTATGACAATACAATTCCAGATACCAACCAGCAGGGGGCAAGAACTCATTTCCCCAGGGCTAATGGCATCTGACTTCAACATTCCCATTTTCTATACTTGGTTACATTGTGGTATGAGGACTGGATGCCCTGTGAATTCTGAAGAGACATTTCTAGAATTCACTGCATGTGATCACACACTAAATATAAGTAGAACATCTTTTCTCTCTCCTCTCTTTCAGGGCCCTCTGGAAGACCTCACCTCCTTCTGGGCTCCTTTACTTGTTTTGGTGACCAGAATTGCCCAGTCCACCACCTCTTTCCTTTTCTCTTCTGTTTGCCCTGTTGTACAATTATTATTCTCCTTCCTTCCCTCCGCTTCTCTTCACTGGTAACATCCCCACCATAGTTAAGCCACACCTCTGCATGACAGACAGCAGCCAATCACCAAACTCTTCTCTTGGTCTTTGTTCCTCCTTCTTCAGTGCCTCCACAAACTGCTGCAGGAGTGATTTCTTCCTCTCTGAAGGATGACACTGTTCCTTTGGTTCTCACCCTTCAAAGTGCACCCCATCTGTGTCAGACAGAAGCTCAGACTCTGTCTTGCTGTGTGGGGCACCCTCTGATCTGGCTGCCATTTACCTGTGCATTCTCATTTCTCTTTATGACGCCCACTCTCAGTTCCCACCACATACAATTTTAAGCACTACCATGCTCCCCAGATATCTCCTGACTGCAATGTGGGTCCCTCCTCTACAAGATCACAGCAGACTACTCCACCTATCCCTTTCTGGGAACTGTCTGGATAACGTTCACTGGAGACTGAGATTAGGCTACTTTTAACAGTAAAATTTTGAAGATAATTGAACTTTCCAGAGAAATAAGTAATCTGTGGTTAATTTATCAGGCTGAAATCCAAGAGCAACTAAAATGAATGATGTCTCATAAACAACGAGAGTAAAACATGGCAGAAGAACATATATGTATATACACCCATATACATACACACATGTACATAGGTACACATATACACAGTAGAAACGCATGCAGGAAATTATACAAGGAGATGAGAGATGGAAAAACTGAAATGGTATTAATTATATATTAACATTTTATTTTCTGAGTTGGGCGTGGTGGTGTATGCATTTAGTCCCAGCACTGGGGAGGCAGAGGCAGGCGGATTTCTGTGAATTCCAGTCCAGCCTGGTCTACATAGTGAGTTCCAGGCCAGCTGGGACTACAGGGAGACCCTGTCTCAAAAGGACCAAAAACAAAACAAAACAAAACATTTTATTTTCTGTAAAAGGGTTATCTGAAGCAAATATAGTAACATGTTAATACACTGAATTTGGGGAGTGTATAAGGATATCTATAATATTTTGTTTCACAGTAAAATATTTTAAGTGTCCTTAAAGGAAAGTTTCCATTTAGGGTGTGCCCTACTCTTCACGGTCCTTTTGGAGGCACATTCTGACCCATTATCATACCCCTAGCATGCAGCATAGTGTTGAGTGCTTGAAAAACTGGCTCCTGAGTCAACACATGATCTTTCCTTCTGACTGCTTGGCAGCTTTATCCCTGGCTCATAACATACCCTGGGAAGTGCCAACACTACAGCTGACACCTCGTGAAGAGGCACAGCTGTGGCCTTCCATGCATTTCCCGGGGTGCACAAGGATGAGATGAGGCTGTTGTCCTGAAGTGCCAGTCTGGCTTTAGCAGACATTTTACCAAAACTGAATATTCAAAGGACCAGGGGTCATGGGAAATGGCAAGTGAGGAAATTAACAATGAAAGGCTGTTTTAGACTTACACTCTTTGATAAATAAGTAGGTGAGTGTTAGCATGACCGTGTGGCCACTGTACAGATAGTCCCCACACATGTTGTGAGAGCCAGTGATAGACAAGCCACCTCCAGCAATGAGCTTCATTATTCTCCGCACTTGAGCTTCCCAGTCTCCAAAAAGCTAGCAGGAAAGAAAACAAGATTCATTGTTAGTCCACATGGCAGTTTGCTACCATTCCTATTTAAAACCACAATTATGTTTTATTAATATATATCCACAACTTTATTAAGACACACAAAATCTTCACCATCAAGTATGCCCACTCACTGTTTATCTTTGAACTGATAGCCCCTGGGAAGTGTATGGTACTAGTGTTTGCTGCTGTTGTTTTTTCTAGACAGGATCTCACTATACAGCCCTGGCTAGCGTGGACCTCACTATGCAGACCAGGCTGGCCTCGAAGATTCATCTGTCTCTGCTTCTGCCTCCTGAGTGCTGGAATTAAAGGAGTGTACCACACCATGTATTTGCATCTTTTTAATGGTACATTTCAACAGATTTTTACCTTTCGAGGGGAACTTTGGGAGTTTGACCCAGGGCCTCATGCATGCTAGGCAAGTGCTCTATCAGTAAACCACATGCCTCTATTCAATTTATTTTAATATACTAAAAGAGAAAGACTACGTGGATGATTTACTAGAACTGCTACTTCAGAAAAAGAAAATTTTAATCTTTAGAGATGCACTTTTGCCACACTTGGTCTCCAGGATAATAGTTCCACTAACTCATTAGCTAAAGTAACTGGAGTCTAGTTAGTCAAATGAACATAAAGCAAGGGACTCCACACAATGCACCTTCAGTCCTCTGAAATTATGTGGGCAACGTGGTAAGGGTGGGAGAAAAGTTCATAAAGTAATCTGGCTGCCTAAGATGCAAGGTTGGTCTGGAGTGGAGAGTAAAAAATGGCCTCAACAACCCACTTGATGCCACTAATATTTATTCCATCAAATAGATATGTAAATGTTTGTGTTTTATGACTGTGGCACCCTTTTAAATTCTGGTAGGCTGATTTAATCACCACAATCCCCTTTCAACATTTAACTGCTAATATTCTAGCTCTGGGAAATGCATGTTTCATTACAATTTTCCTTTACAAAAGCAATCAGGATTTCTGCAAGAGCAAGTTACCCAGACCACACAGAGGATATAAATCTCCCAGTTCAAAGGAATCTTTGAATGGTCAGCACAAAAGAAGAAAGCAGATCTACATTGAAAGACCCAATGCCATGGCACTACAGAAACTGGGCACGGAGATGCTAAAGCCACCCCCCGCACACACACATATACACCAAGATTAAAAACAAGCTTTAAATGGAGGATTCATTCAAATAAAACTTACAGAAAGCAACTCCAGAAGTGATAGCTTGTAGGAGGAAAAGTCTTTAAATTCTTTTAAAAATTCTTTTATTTATTTCTACTTTACACATGTATTTGGTGTGCACATAAATTCACCTATTTGTGCAATACCTGGGGGTCAGAAGAGAGCACCGAATCCCATGGAACTGGAGCTATGGATGGTTGTTAGCTGCCACATGGGTGTTAGGAAACAAATGCAGGTCCTCTGCAAGAGCAGCCAGTGCTCTTAACCCCTGAGCCAGTTTTCCAGCCCCACTCTTCAAATTCTTGAGCAACAGATTTCCAATTTGGATTTCAGACTTAGCCAGATAACCAAGCTTTCTTTATATACTAAGGCTTTACAATATTTGCTATGTCTATATGCTTTTCTAGGAACTGCAGAGTATGTATTCTCCAAGGCAAGTGAATAGTCACAGACAAAGGAAAAACTACATCTCTCTAGAATAGCATGAGGGGAGAGCCCAAGAGCTGTGTGGCAGCTTTTGCATTGACCTGGAAAGTGTCCAGTTCAAAGGCTTTGCAGAGGTCTTCAAAGACAAGACACTGATGGAATAGTCATGGCTTTTGACTATAATTCATAAGTTGGGGATGAACAAATATATAGGAAGCTAGTAAAAGAAAAAGCAAGGTGATTATTAATTCTATAGGATACAAAATATTGTACTGCAAAGGAGAAATAATGACAGGAAATGACATGGCTTAGCTGTGAAAAGTAATCATGCACAGAACTGTAATCATGTAAGCCCTGAATATCAAACTGCACAGGGAACAGACAAGAAGCTACAAGGTACACCCAGAGACACAAGAAAAAGGCAGGGAAAGGTACAGAGGACACAATATCCTCTCTTTTCACAACAGGAAGTTAATAATAGAGAAGATTAAAGTTCAAGAGCATCCTTGGCTAGTTCAAGATCAGCCTAGCTGACTAGACCCCAGCAGATGAATGTGCACTGAAAGACGTCAGGGGGATACTAACTTGACTTGATAGGCCTTAACATACATGATAGAATGCGTAAAATCCAGTGCGGGGCTATGGGAGGGTGCTGATGGGCAAAGGGGGTATAAAGATAATGAAGATGTTGTATATGAGATACACAAAAATTCAATAAAAATTAAAGAATAAATAATCATCAACCTTTTAAAAAAATTATACCCAAATGTGGTGTCACCTATAGTTGCCTGCAATCCAAGCTCTTGAGAGGCAATCATGAAAGATACACACACACACACACACACACACACGGAATACATAGAAAGAAAAATGATATTCCTGTATCACTTAGAAATAATGAATCTATGAGTTAGAAAAATCTGCAAAAAGAGGTAAAGATATGGTTATCAATACCATAAGATTCAGTAACAGTTAAAAGGAGATAGGAAAAGGAGACAAAATAGGATCAGGGCCAGGAGATCATTATTTCCTTTTTTATTATTTTAATTTCTTTTATGTGTTGCCTGCATGTATATGTGTACCTGTAGGTGCAATGCCCACAGAGGCCAAAAGAGGGAGCTAGATCCCCTGGAACTGGAGTTACTGGCAGCTATTAGTCACCTTGTGGGTGCTGGGAACCGAACCAGCATCCTCCACAAGAGCAGCCAGTGTTCTTAACCTTAACTGTGGAACCATCTTTGCAGTCCCGAGATCATTATTTCTTATACCAAGTTTAGTAGAAATATTTTTAAAATTGTATGCATAGAGAAACACAATTTTTCTAAAGTTTCAAATGCAAAGTTTGAGCTAGTTATGTCCTAATAACAAATAATAGGTAAGGAAAATTATGGCCCCAAACTTTATTTCTTCATTTCACATATTTCAAATTAACCTTCTAGGGCCTGAAGGTGTGGCTCACAAGCAAGCAAGCATGAACCCTATGCGAAATTCTCTCTCCAAGTCTGTTTTGAAAGCTGCAAGTCACACTCCCCTGGCAGCATTACTCCATCTTTTTCCTCTCATGTTAACATGAAAATTGCGGTGAAGCCATTATGTGTGGAAGACAGAAGGGGATGATCAAATAAATGGCAAGATTAGGTAGAGAGTTTATATCGTAAACAATTTCCTCTATTAGGAAGGAAAGCAGAAAAAAAAGTTTTGGTAAATTTTTAACTTCTTTTTTTAACTAGGCACAGATAAAGTCTGGAGCGCAGCATTCTAAACATTCACAGGGTTATAAGAAAGTGGGGATTCTCCTGGGCCTTATCCCAGAGCAGTATCCCCTCCTCTCCATGGGCCAGAGAGAGGGATTCATTTTGCAGCATTTTCTGTCTGCAGTTTTGGAGCCTGTGTTGCCTCTGAGTCCAGGCAGGAGACAAGAGTGAAGAAATAAACGCAAAAGAGCATCTTCTATACTCTGCATTTTGGTTTCCTTCCTCAATCTGCGACTGCCACTTACTTTTGCACCCTCAAACAGCTTCTCAATAGATTCTGTCCAGCATGTTTGGGATACACCCAGTGGAAAGAAAGTATACAGAGAACTCAATACTCCACTAGAGCCTTCCCTGCTGAATGCCCATTGCTGAAAGTAATGAGATCTCAGAAAGTCTCACATTTCTATTGCTATAAAAATTACGGCCCAGAGTTCTAGAAAGTCAGTGTTCATCAAAAATAAGACAAGTTTGTTCAAAATTTAATGAATGACCAAGAATGAAGTCTGCTCGTCTTCCGTCTGTATGCAGAAGCCAAGAGCGTTTTCTAACTGCATTTGAATAGGGAGGGGCAGACTCTGTCACTAGGACCTATTAAATGATGTTACAAATGAGTGGCTTTGGTACAACTGATCGAGGGCAGGAAATGAGTGCAAAGGTATAGAAATGCAATTTAAAATAATCCTCAACCATTACTTTGACCTCCCATCTTTGAATAGCCCTGAAAATTCAGCAAGGCAAATCTTACCTTAGTCCTAAGTCACATTGGTAGAGCTGGGCCTGTATTTCAAGTGATCTGACCACTTACATGTATAGCACATAAAGATGTTTCCATCAAAGATGGACTGCACAGAAGACAGAGGTGCTGAGAAGGACCTGGAGAAGTGGGAGAGCAGCCAGCAGCTCACTACTCATATCTGTGATGTGGATGTAAACCTACTGTCCCGCCAGTCATATGAAAGCATAGGATATACAGTTATGCACTATCTCCTATAGTAAACTTATAATTGTTAGAGTATACTCCTCTCTACTTACAGAAAAAAGTCAGGCTATAGATGTAACTCAAAGCATTTGCCTGTCATCCATGAGGTTCCCAATTTTAATCCCTAATGTCACAAAATAAAGAAAAAAGTTAAGAGATGACAGTTCTACCCACCACCTTCCAGTGAGACAAGATGTGGAGGTAAAAAACAGATAACAATGATGGGAACCCTGTGTAGACCCAAGCTAATGTGTATGTCTTAGCTCTTAAGAAAAAGTATAAAAACTAAAGGTGGCGCACACGTTTAGTCCCAGCACTCGGAAGGCAGAGGCAGGTGGCGCATACCTTTAGTTCCAGCACTTGGGAGGCAGAGACAGGTGGATCTCTGTGAGTTCAAGACCAGCCTGTCTACATAATGAATTCCAGGCCAGCTGGGGCTACAGAGAAACCCTGTTTCAAAAAAGACCAAAAAAAAAAAAAAGTGCAAAAACAAAATTTAATAAATAAGACAAAGCTTATGGAATAAGAGGACAAAGAAAGTTCCATATAATTATATAATGCACTTTAAACTAAGTATTGTTACAAAAGAATGCTGAAATGAAAAGTTCTAGGCCTTTGCATTCACTCACCATTTGCTCCCTGACTCACCAGAGCAACTTCCAGCCTGGTAGGCTCCATTCGTGGGAAGTGCCCTAAGCAGGTGCAACACCTGTAAATCTTTTATACCATATTCACATCGCACCTTTTTATGATTAGATATGAATGCTGAGATTGTTAGAATTGCTTATAGCATTCAACACAGCCACATGCTGTAAGGCTACTTCTGTAGCTTAGAAGCGACAAGCTACGCTACAGAGGTACCGAGTTTGCATAATGATGAGATAGCCTAATGACATACATTTCAGAAAGAACCCCTATCCTTAAATAATGTTTGACCATACTATTTGCAAAGTACCTTGGTATAGCCAGTCCCTCAGAAGTGTAATTAAACCAGGCACTGGATTCATATAGAATAATTTTTCCTTCAGTAGTTTAAGTACCTTATAGAAGTAAGAGCATACAATCAATCAATGCCACATTCCAACTCCTGATCCACCAAGAATCCCTCAAAAAAACTCATTCAACGTTTTCTTCCACCACTCATTCATGGAATCTACCCACTTTGGCAAATTATATTGTATTGTTCCTATACATATCTTCCTGCAAAATAGAAATTTCATTATTACTGACCAAATACCTCAAATACCTTCTTAAACACCCAGACTGATATCACATCAGCTAAGGGAATTAAACAGCAGGGACAGAAAGAGGATTGGTAGAATCCTCATCAAGCCCTTGAGCAGCCTGCCACTGAGAAACACGATATGCTCTGTGATTTGACTCGACCTCGATTCCCCAGATGACTAATTCCTAACCCAGCTGTAAAATATGCCATTCCCAAATTTTAACTGGCAGGTAGTCATCTGAAAACAAGGGTGAACACTTAAGAATTAATGCTAAGTTATAAAAATGTTCGTTAGTGCTCACTGGGAAGGTGAAATGTTTGGATGAGGAGATACATGCTTTGGGTTTCTCAGCAAGAAGAGGAGGCTCCAGGCTGCCTTTTTTAATTTCTCCTTGTCTTATTTTACTGTCACCTAGTTGTGTAGAAAAAAAGAAATGGTAGGGTAGCTTTATAGAATAAAACGTCATCTTTTGTTTATATAGAGATTCCAATCTTTTAACAAAATTTTCCTATCAGTGATCTCACTGTAGCATACTAAGCCTGTCAGCTGGTTAATACTGAGGTTATGATGTTCATCTTACAGAAGAGGAAGTAAACAGAGAGCTACTGACTAGTCATGAGGACACATGCAATAACTTAGGATCAGAACCAATGGTCTATATCTCTGAGCCAAGTGATCTTGCTCCTAGGTTCCTGGAAAGCACGCCATAGTTGCAAACAGCTTCTAAAATAACAAAGACAATGTCCGAGGTGGGACATTTCCAGGTTCGCATTTTGTTGCTGTTCTAATAAAATTTAGGTAATTTTACTTTCTTTTCTTATGCATACTTTTAAAAATATTTTATTATTTTTATTTTATGTATATGAGTGTATGCATGTATGCAAATGCACCTGTTTTGTACAATGCCCACACAGGTCAGAAGAGAGTGTCAGATCCCGTGGAACTGGAATTATGGATATTTGTTAGCCACCATATGGGTGCTGGGAATTGAACCCTAGTCCTCTGTAAGAGCAGCCAGTGATCTTAACTGCTGAGCCATCCCGCCAGTCCCTTCTTACACATTCTTACACATGCTGTTCTCGATTTCAACTCTCCTTGCTTTATTTATATGTATATGCTACATGGGTCTCAAAAAGAATTTTTTTTGAGGCAGAATCTCATTATGTAGCCCAGGCTGGCCTTAAACTCATGATCCCCTTGAGTGTTGGAATTACAAATATGTACCACCATGTCTAGCTTTCAAACATATTTTATCTTTACTTATTATGACACGTATGTGTATGATCTATGTGTAGTGTATCTGTGTGCATGTGCACACATGTGGAAGCTAAATGACAATTTTGTGGAGAACTCACTCCTTCCAGCTTTACATGGGCTTTGAGGACTGAACTCAGGTAGCCACGTTTGCAGCAAATGCCTTTCTCAGCTGAGTCATCTCAGCTTCCCAATACACATTCTCAGGAGCAAAAAGGAGAAGGAAGCTCAACTCTAACTTCAGTTTTTAGGTTAACCAGTTAGAAACCATTGTATACGTTTTACTTCAGATGCCATTTGCTTGCAGATGTGACTGCTGGAACAGGAAGAGTCATGATGTACAGCAGCACTGTCATCACCAAGTTGAGACAACTGGGCAATCTTAAGTGAGAACGCAGTGCACAGCAGTCAGCAAGTGAAACTGAGCTGGCTCTCCTTGAATATGCAGCCCTGCAGGAAGCTCATTTGAGGTCATTTCCTGATTACTCAAGAGACTCTTCTGGATTCTTCCATGATATGTTGTTCCCTCCAGTCCTCAAGCGATGTTTTCCTCCACAGTGTGACCACCATGACTAATGAATAGGAGCAGTTTCACTGCACAGCCATGCCTCCTCCTGCACAATTTGCTAAGACTTTTTCTTCCATTCTTCTATGAAGGTCTGGCACCTCCCCATTATGAATGCTCTCATCAATTCCTATTAAGCAGGATTTGGGGGGGGGTGGAGTCGCTAGTAATTATCAGCAATAAAACACTAATTATCCACTAGCCTCCCCCCACCAAAAAACTTATATTTTTCATGGCCTCTAATAAGAACACCTTCTGAAGACTATAAAGCCTGCAATACAGGTCAGTTCTAGCTTCCTGGCTTATACGCTAGTGTTTAAATCAGGCAAGGTATTCCTCTAACAACATTACATTTGCTTTAAATTCTTGGAGAATCCTCTAATCTTTCTGGTCTACCTGCTTAAAAGTGAAATTTAAAAAAATACTGCTTCAGCTTTTATTTTGAAGAATTATGTAATGAAGGAATTGCGTGCTGAACGACGGAACCCTTCGTTCATTAATCAGCAGCATTCTGCCATGTTTGCGTCTCTCTTCTTTCTCTTCCCCATGTCATGAGAGCAAACTGTATGATGCTTCGCTCCAAAGGAAATTCTCTTCTGCAATCATACTCACAAAATCTAACAATGATTCAATCCCAGCTACACTTTAACAGCCTATATTCAGACTGCTCAATATTCCCAACAATTTCTTTCCATCGCCTGCCCTGCAGTGAAGGTTCTAATCTGGGAACAGCACTGAGGTCACCTGCCATGCTGATTTTTTTCACTGACTAGTACAGTTCCTCTGCTACGGTTTTCTTCTCCCATGATAGTTACACTTTTAAGTTCATATACTTCCTTGAGTTTTATCTAAATCCTGCTATCTGTTCAAATTCAAGTTAAATGCTGTTGGCAGGAACATTACAGAGATGCTGCTGTCTCCACTCCCAGCGCATCACATGAAGGAGACACTGACACCTGTCCTGATGCTGGTGTGACCATCTGGCCCCAGCAATGCCTGTCAGAATTCTCCACTGAACACGTACCTTTGTCCCTTTACAAGTAATAATATATCTATGATTTTGAAAAGCTGTATAAATATTACTAGCCCTGGAGAGATGGCTCAGCGGTTATGAGCACTGGCTGCTCTTCCAGAGGGCCTACTTTGGTTCCCAGCACCCAAATGGTGGCTAACAACCATCCATAACTCCAGTTTCAGGGGATCTGACACCCTCTTCCAGACTCTGCAGGCACTGCAGGCACACACTGTATAGACTACACATGCAGGTAAAACACTCATACACATGAAATAAAAATAAAATTTTAAAATAAATAAATATTACTAGCCCTAACCTTTCACCCAATGGCTTCAGTCCTTTTCATTCATGATACTGAATTATACTTTTTGAATTATTTATATAGTAGTTACAAAACAGCTATTTTTTTCTATTTCTATCTCTTTTGTAGTTATTGATTTTTTTTCTAAAGAACCTCTCAAGTTATTAACTCATTACTATTCAATATTGTCATGTTTAAACTGCCTCAAGCACGATCTTTGGGAGATAAGGGTTATGTAGCTCACTGCAAGGAGCAGGTGCTAGGCCCTAGGCTCCCTCCTCAACACTGCAGAAACAAGAAAACAACAAAACAAAATGTGGTCAGTGGGAGAATTCATGCAGAACAGTCTAGTGGAAATTACTGCTGGCCTCTCATGCCCAGGCAGCTAAGGACTATTCCTCGGGATAAGCCTGCCACTGTCCCCTTCCTGCATCACCCAATAGGTAAGGCTTCATATAAGCCACACACTGTCCCCACTGAGGCTCACTACAATTCCTTTTCCCTTCACAGCAGATGGCTGTCAGTATGTGGAAAAGCTGTCTTACCTTCCCAACATCTACACACACACACACACACACACACACACACACACACACACACACACACACACACACACACACACACACACACACACACACACACACAGGGCCTGGTCTAGGTACACCTTCCCACTAAGGCAGACAACCTTGAAAAAGCATTATCTAGAGCACAGCATGGGCAGCTTCTTGCCTCTGCCGCTTAGTGCCTCTAAAACATCAGGCAAGGCCACTTGTCTCTGAACCACTACAACTTCCTCCCCCACAGTTTTGAAAACTAAATGAAAACAAAGCATTCAGAATCACAGCCAGCAGGAAAAAGGTGCACAAAACCTGGCACCAACCAAATCTACCTCCCTCTCCTCCAAACACCCTGAAATGCCTATTAAGAGGGATGCATTTCTCAGAGACAATTGTAGTCACGTAATAACCCCTGCTAAAACCTTCCCTGGCTTCTTATGGCCCTTAGAGTCCAAACTCCTTAGAGGGGTGCGAGGTCCCTTAAAATCTGTCCACAGCCTGCCTGCCTGACTTTATCTCTGGCCACCATGGACCAGAGGACCAGACGTGTATGCACACTCAGCCTCAAGTTATTCTAAGATTCCTTTTCACGCTCCTTTTCTAGCAATCTTTCTTCTCGCTGTTCCTCTTGGCAAACTCCCACTTGTCCTTCTGAGGCTTGGTTCAGACACACCTCCAGCAGTGGCCCAGCCGGCACTCCCACCAGAGCTGCTGCCTCTCCCGTGTGTCCATGGCAACAGGGCCCCTCATATCCATTCCAGGGAGGAGAGAACAAACCAGAGAGCAACCTATCAGGTAATACATGCCCCTGGCTCTGGAAGCCCACCAGGGACAGGATGGGACCCTTGCTATGTGCATTTGTGTGTCCTTAAGACTCAACAAACAACCTGTGTTTATCAATGAAATCACATCCACAATTTGTGTTTTCTTGTGGTCTGAAAGAGGCCCTCCCCTCCTCTCAGTGAGAAAACCTTGTAGATGCTTAGTGTATATGAAATTATGCAAAATGTACTTGTTAAACATAAACTGCAGCAAGACAGGAGTGATAAATGTACAGATAGCACAATCTGACTTTTCAGAAAAATAACCATAAAAGGCTGATGTACTGAAGTATAATTTTGAAAATTCCCCTCTTACTGTACCCTCTCAATGTGTCTACAATAAATTTATTTATATTAAAAATGTTTCTAAAGAGCAGGTAATGATTTATACATTGCTATATTGTTACTCTTTTAAAAAAAAAGAATAACAACAGCGGTAAAAGAGAAAGCATTTGGGATGGGACATACTGAAAATTATATGTAAGAAATGGAAAAAATTAGAACAAATACAAAGGAAAATTATACTGACAATAAGAAACTGCGAAGCAAACAGAAGATTGGGTGAAATCAAGCACTGGTAACTTGAGTTCCACACAATTTAACAGTATGACACAAAGTTATTTTGGTAAAGGAACCAGCTATAGTCTGAAGTCCTCACAAAATTGGCAAGGACTAATCTGATTTTCAAAATATGTTGGTGTGAAAGGCACGTGAAATAATCCAAATTGCCACCTGAGAAAGAGTCAGAAAATTCTAAAGAGCAGAGAGTCCACTGCCTCATAAGGCTGGACTTATGGCAGAAAAGGAACCCACGAGGCCAGTGATTACAACTGGGAAATCAGCAGCGAGTTTAAGGAGGAGCTCCGATACTGTCGTAGTACATGGAAACACGCTCACAGTTGGCAGAGAAGACTACGGAGGCCATTCTGCTGCTGTTCCACTTTGCAATCAGCCTCTGATGCCACCCAGACATGACCCTTGTTCACGAGCACGCTGTTTGTTGGGGGCTGAAGTAATTCAAATATAGCTCCTTGTCAGATTAGTACACTGGCCAGTTAATGCCCTGGCTGTAGCATCATTTCTGTCTTTACAAAGGCTTTCAAATCTAAGGTCACTGCAGAAAACATGCAACAGAACCAGTCTGCATCTTGTGTTAAGGCTTAGTCACCATCAGATCAACTTCTCCAGTAATTAAAGTAGAAATTGAAAACTGTCATTTCTTTTCTTCCATTAGCATGAGACTGTGTGGGTAATAAAGCCCAACAGGTCTTTGGTTTCTTTTGTTTTGTTTACATTTTTTCTTTTTTAAGAACTTATTAAAGCAATAAAAACTTATCTGTAGTCAAAGAATTACCAACCTTTTCTTTTTAAAAAAGTAAATCCTAAATAGTTGTAGCAAGATAAGAAGAGATTGTTTGGCGACAGAATGTGCTTGGAGAAACGCAAGATTACCACTGGCTAATTAAGGTATCAAATACTTGGCAACCTGTAGTTTAAGCCCGGCACACATGGCCGCTGGGTACAGGCTTCCCAGAAATTTATAATCCAGGAACTGAACATGCCTACTCCCCTCTTCCCTTTCCATATTTCCAGTGACATTACTGCTGTAGCAGCATCAGGTGGGAAGGCTGCTCTACATCCTGACCCCGTCATCTCATGATTTCTGAAGCAGTTACATTTTGTGACCAGTATATTATAGTCAAATGAATCACCAGTGAGGCCACATTTCACAATTAGTATTGTATACTTGGAACAACTTACTTTCAAGCTGCCCATTTTGAACTCCGATGTTAAGGAAAGCATTGAGTATACTAATATGGGGATTAATGTGATGGTAGAACCAAGTTTAAGTTCATAAGATTGTCCTAACAGAGCTCTAATTTAAAGCTCAACACTCTTCCATTAAAGTTTAGTGATGAGTGAGGATTTTAAGAGAACCCACCAATAGACAGGTCTTAAACAGTGTTTCAAATCATGGACTATCCAATTCCGGAAGCATTATACTTTCTATGTCCCACCTATAGACTTTTTATCCGTAACCACAGCTTTTACCATCATTCAGAATATGATGAATATTTCTTTTCTAGCCCTGTTTTTTTCTTCAACTTTAGATCCACATTTCTAACTTCCATACACATCACCACTTAGCTGTCTAATCCATACTTGACAATCCATGTGACTCCAGAGTCAATGACTCTCTTCTCCTTCCCCACCTTATAGTTTATTCCAGTGGTAAAACTGGTCACTGAAATCGTTCCCTTCTCTTCTCATTCCCTCTATCTAGTTATGACCACATGACCTCTTAAATATTGTTCATTCGTAGACTGAACATAGGCTTAACCTGAGACTCTTCTGTTATCATTTCAGAATTTCATTATGTAAAGGGCAAGCCGTAACCAGGAGAATTTTCAGTGTTTTCCACAAAGTGTGTATATCCACCTGGTTCATCCCTTGTAATTGAGCACCTAAAACATAGTAGGCACTTAATGCAAGCTGTTCAATCAATTCTCCATGGGTAAGACAGCAATCCAGTGGAAAAGCATAGCAACAATACCAAATCCTCTTCTCACTTCCATATAGCTCCTTAGAGTGACAGAGCCCTTTATAATACCATTTCCTCCCCAAGATACATATCAAAGGCATCTATTAGCTCTGCTTTACCAATGAAACCATGAAGACTGACAAGTTTAATGACCTGTATTTGCCACATGGCTAGTAAACAGTTGTGCATGACCATGTTAAGCGCAACATCTTTATTCTTTCCACTGTAGGTGAACTTTTGTCTTCAAGGTTGATGGTGGTTTGGTGCTGAAGATATTTTGACAAGTAGAACACTGGACCCAGTGACTTTTAATGGGGTTCCTTCTGATTCTGAGTCTTAGCCTGAGTGTGACTCTCAAGTAGACAGAGCTGGTCTCAGATCTCACCAGTGTCACCCTACTCTCTTTCCTGACACGGGCCCATACTGTAACATGCCAGCATCTGACAGACCACTGAATGTCTTAAGCTCGATCTGCCACCCAAGGGCCCTTTCAGCTCTTCTGTCTGGATTCAGATATCTTTTAAGTTCTCTCTGTGAAGTATTCTTGCCAAATATAGTAAAACTGAACCTAATCAAGTTTCCAAAGACAACTTCCTATTCAGAAAAGGTAAGAAGGAGAGGAGAACAAGTTAACTGACGTCACAAAGCAGCAGACAGATCAATTCAGAACATGAACGTGGGTGGCAGTTCAGTACCAAGAATCTGAGCGCTACATGTCCCTGGCAGGGGAGAAAGATTTATAGACAGTCAAACCAAATGAAAAGTCAAGACTTGGGAACCTAATTAACACAAACACACTATCTTGCCTTCCGAGGCAAACTAGATATTCTCTGAACTGATAACTGGCAATTCCAAAGAATTTTGTTCAACACCAACAGTATAATGTTTAAGTAATAAATGCGCACAGTTTTCTGATGTGTTCTACATATAGTGATGTAATGACTGACACCGTCAGAGATCTGTTTGAAAATACTTCAAACACAGGGAAGGAAAACATAGATGAAGCAAACACAACAGATCATGATAACGGATGAATCTGGGCAAGATGTATATGGGTTTCCCTATACTAGCCTCTTTACACTGAAATACATTCAAATTTTTTCAGAATAAAGTAAAAACTGTGTTTTGAATTATTTTTTCTTATTCTACAAAAGGAGAAATTATACTTTTGGAGTTTTAATTACTCAATTTGCTAAGGTGTGCTAGAATGCCTTCAAATGCTTGTTTAGATCCTGATTTGCAGAAGCCTGACACAGAATCGTGGCACTAGTTCAGATTTCTGGCAGGTCCAACAAGTGAGTGGCAATAAACGAGTTGCCGTATTTCGCACAGTTCCTGCTTTTCCTGCCTCTACCAAGAAACCCTGAGAGCTATTCTTAGCCATGGGATTGTGGTTAGGTTCACTGGCGACCCTAGCTGACTATAAGTAACCACAGCTCACTAATTCTGGACTTGCAGAGCTGGGGGAGCTATAGACATCTTCAGAGAGACACAATGCTAGAACCAGGAAGCATGGCCACTCAGTGCTGTATCTGCCTTCTACCTGTGCTTTTTCAGAATCCACATCTACCTACTCCTTTGTAGCAAATTGTTCCAATATACCAGCTCTTAAGAGTTGAACTATACTTGGATGCATGTCATAATTGTCAATTTATGTTAGAGAACATACATGCTGCTTATCAGCCACACCCCCAGCAACACTCCACCTTAGTGGAATCTCAATGATAACAAGATAACTTCAGATTAAATAAGTAAATAAATAAACCCTATAATCTGGGTACTGAAATAAATTCTGGGAGGCTTTAAGGAAGGATGAAAAAGATGTGAGTGAGGCTGGCTTCAGGGGACGACTGAGGCACAGCAAGAGCAGGTGCAGAGTGGGAGGACTGCTGCTGAATAGGCTGCTTGGGACAGTCATCCTCTAGATCAGGTTCTCCACAGTTCAGTAAACCAGGGAAAATGTCGGGAAAGAAACTAGCTGCCTCTGCAGGAACCTCCATGACATCTGGGAAGGGGTCAAAGTGCACAGGAAAACTAAAAGGATCCAGAACGTTTCATGATGAAGACACCATTTAACAATTCAGACTGAATGCTACAGCTGGCTTTCCAAGGCTTCTCTGAGAGATGTGTCCTTTGGAAGGAAGAGACTTAGAAAGGGATGGGATAAAAAGCACCTGGCTGCTTCACTGCACAGGTGCAATGCAAAGACAATCTCAAAGTACTGAGTCTATATTTTCTTTCCAAAACTCAAAGTAAGCAATTGCCTCTTCTGTTTTTTTTTTTTTTTTACCTGCTTTAAAGAGGTTAATGTATGTAACATTTAAAAATGAAATCTTTTGCTACTTCATGGAATTCCAAAGGTTTTCTTAGTTAATGGATATTTGAACCTGGTGCAAAGGCAGAGACAATGAGAGGAATAAACAGCATGTTCAAAATATCCCAGGCTACTACGTAAGGTAGTAGATACATGGCTGCATACTTCTCCTGAGAAAAAGGGTGATCTGCATGTATTGGGAGAAGATGGTCAGGGAATAGGAATGCTTTCTCTGGCTTATTCTGAGGTACAGGAAGGAGAACGGAGAAAGTACCATGTGAAACAGCTTCCTGTCTCAGACAGAAAGACGCACAGAAGACTTCTGGATCTGTACCAAAGGAGTGCAGGACATTTTAACAGTCTGGCAGGGAACCAAAGAGCTACACCCCACACAAAGCTTCCAGCACACTCCCTAGATCTCTTTTGTCCCTGGCTGGGAGGGGCTGGCAGGGTTTGGAAATTCTGAGAAAGGTGTGGCTGTCTGGCCCTATTGTTTAATACCCAGTTGGGAATGGACAGGTCTGTTGGATTCTGGATAAATTTTCATCTCAGCCTCAGTCAAAGGACCCCAGGGCAACACTAGAAACAAACAAAAAGGGAAAGGACAATGAGGAATAGTTTACCTTTGGAGAACAGTTGAAATGCATGCCGGGTACTGGGAGTGTAGTTACATACATTGTAATACACCGATACAGGTACAGCGTGCCAACTATGCAGAAAAATCTTCTGCTAATAATAGACCTAGAAAAAGGGAAAAACAGGGCAGATTCTCAGTCAAGAAATTCCTCAGGTTCATTTGCTTAAAGTTTTCAATAACCCAACAAAGCAAATCCCTAAATCTATTTAAGAATGAAATAAAAATGTTACAATGACAAATAACAAAGATGGGGATTTTTGAGAATAATGTCAGGTTATACTTCATTAAAAGTCACACTGATCTACACTGCTGTGAAGTAGGCTCTGTGGGACCTTACATATGAGTTGCCATTCAACTGATGGATGAGCGAAACCCATTCTAGGAGTAGTTAATGCCCAGTCAGTACCTGTGGATAAATATGTAGTGTCTTCTCTGTAAAAAGCAAAGATGCCAAGAACGACATCAGAAGGGGAAGTTAAAGTGTTCATGCTGTTTACGGAGTCAAAGACATTAAACAGCTGTACTGTATACATCAGACACTGATTCATCAAGGCAATAGGATGTCAAGAAAAGAACTATGGAACAGAGTGCCAGTCCACACCACTCCTCATCACCAGGCCATCTAAGAGCAGTTTGGGGGGTCTCTCTGTCTCACTTTCCTAAAAAGTAAAAGAGGGATAATGGCTTCAGGAATACTACAGAAAAAGCCCCATGTACAAAAGACACAGACAGACAGCTAAGCAGATGAATAAAAATACAAACAAGACTGAGAAATAGTTCCTAATTTCTAGTAAGAGTGTGATGTATACATGTGGACACATACACAGAGCCCTATAAATTCTTCTAATATCAAATTCTATCTCTGTTTCTCAGGCTTAGACTCATTAAAGCAGTCCTAAGTGTCTCCTAAAACAAGAACTTTCACTTCCTCGCCACCTCCATTTGCCACTGGGCACTACACACATAGTGATGGAATGACTGACACTGTCTGAGATTTGTTTCAAAATGTTAAAAAAAAGAAGAATCATATCTTGTGTCTGTCTTTTCCTTCAGTCTTAGGGCATTCATTTCCTAAACCTAAGAATTCAAAGAATTCTGCATATTTAGAATTCTTTGCTACCTAAAGATTTAAAAGTTCAAGATTTTTTTTTAAAAAACTAAAAATAGAAAGAACTATAGAAAGAATGTCTATGAGATATTACTAGAGATCAAGCAAATGCCAAGAGGAAAGATCCAGGATATAATTTCCCAAATCCCAAGGTGTTTGTCAAATGGGAAATACGTCTCCTTTCATGTTTGGAAGTCTGTGCTCCATCTGCTCACACTGCAGTGAGTAGCATTTTGCAGGCTTGTATTTGGTCATGGGTATCTATTTTTCCCCTAATTGCTTGAGCATGGAGCTCGTTAATATTTTTTCCCTGAGAAAAGTTACTTATTAAATGTGATTATTAGAAAAGATGAGCAAAAATGTTAATATTTTATATACAGTTAAGAACTGTTAAAAGAACATATTATATCTAGTACAAGTGACTTTATTAAACTTTGGGGTATTTGGGGGTATTCCTGGTTGAGCTCAGGGAATTGTGGATAACAGGAAAGTGCTCTATCACTGAGCTTTATGTCCCCAAACCCCTACTAAAGTTTTTAATATTCCTACTTTTAAAAAAGGAAATGGGACTCAAAATAGGACCATGTGTTTCCAGAACTAGGGTTAAAACAGTAACATTACAATGTTTCTGGCATTTAGTACAAAAGTCTAAAAGGCTAAAGGAGAAATGGCGAAAGAAATGGATTTTCTGTGAAGTTCAGTTAAGACACTGGAAAGTGCTTCTGCCCCCACAAGTTGTCCTTTGCACTAATTCATAGTAACAAGACATATACAAGTCTTGGCACATAGGAGAATTTGGGCTCCCTGAAGAAATAACAGAAAAACATTTTACAGTAGCATGTTATTTGGCTCTAAGTTTACCAAAAAATAAAGTGTGTGTGTGTGTGTGGGGGGGGTGTGTCTCGAAGCCCAGGCTGGTGTCAAGCTCTCCATGTAGCTAAGAGTGGCCTCTTGGAACTCCTTATCCTCTTTCCTCCATCTCCAAAGTGCTGAGATTGATTATAGGCATCTGTACTTGTCTCAAAATAAAATCACTTCATTTTCCCAAATTAAGAAATTATAGATGAATATTCTGACATCCATTCTTGGTATTATTTCTTAATCTTGCCATTTATTTCTAACCCATTTCTCTGATTTAGACTTCCTCTCCTACCTCTTTCTGGAAGCTCTTGGCCCTGACACAAAGCAATGAACTCAGCAACAACTCAAAACTAAGAGCCAACAAACAAGGAAGTGCATGTGCAACCAACAGACTCTAGAGAGCCGCCCTGAGGGATCGTCAGGGCCCTGTGCACTGGAGACCCCTCACTGACCACGCCACCATTCATGGGTTAGTTCTGCTTTAACAAAGACGTACTTGATGACCCTGATCATCTCAATTCATTCCTGGGAAATTTGCTTCCTCAACAGAAAAAGGAGGACAAGGATACCACTTTCTTAATGCATCAGAGAAATAGGGTAGCAAGAACTGGAAAGGCTACGGAATAAAGCTGAGAATGGGTATCACAATACTCATTATAAGTTAATCATTTTTCTACTGTAAGAAGGCTAAAGTAACTTATAAAAAGATGGAAAATTTGCCAAATTTCTTCTTCATGCCTTTAAGATCTGGATTATTTACTTCTTCAAATAATACAGTGATATGCCAGGTGTGGTGGCACACACCTTTGATCCCAACAACTTGGGAGACAGAGACAGGTAGATCTCTATGAGTTTGAGGCCAGTCTGGTCTACACAGCAAGAACCAGGGCTACCCTATCTCAAACAAACAAAATACATAATACCAACCAGCAACATATAGCTATGATCCTTATTTCACAGGAGAAATTGAGGCTCAGAGAGTCTAAACTGGAATATTATATAAGGCAAAAGAATTAAGACAAAAATTGCTTGACATTGTGTAAGAAATTCCATTTTTGAGTTCCTATAGAAAAGCTAAGAATCTACTACATTTCAGTTAGAATTTAAAAGCTACTTAATCCAAAAATTTCATTTCATGTTTTGCATCATATTTCCTATTGTTCAGAGCTCTACCAGATATTTTGATAATTTCATTATAACTGTATCAATTACTAAAGTTGAAAAATCCCAATCGCAGCATGCGGATTTCAAACATGCTCACTTCTTAGTCACAGAATGAGCCACAGGGCTCCAAGTGTTCAACCAGTCATTCATACGTCTTCTCTTTCCCACCCCTCCACCTTACCTAAACTTCCACAGTGACTTTCTTTGCATTTGTCTGTCCTAAATGCTGTTCTTTTTTTCCTGCTATGGTTGCAATACTCTCCGGCCTCCCAAGTTCATGCTGTAATCTAATCACCAGTGATGAGATCCCGAGGTCAAAGTCCTCAAGAATGGGATTTGTGCCCTCTGAAAAGACTGAAGGGAATTAGCTAGCATTCCTTCTCCAGGTGAGACCACAGCTCTAGCTGTGTCATCAGTGACTCAAGAAGGGAGTTCTCACCACATGCCACTCAGCCTTGGACTCCTCAGCCTCCAGAGCTCAGAAATAAATGGTAGCTGCTGATAAGCTACCCATTCTATGGTATTTAGTTATGACAACCCAAACCAGACCCTCCTTAAAATCCACTCTCTAGAGAGCATCCAGAATCACCTTTTTTGAAAATGTCAAATGACTGTCAATTATGTTTTGCATAAACTCTATATCCTTCACTAAGACCATGGAGGTCTTCTAAGCCTCAATCCACCCTCACTTCCCTTTGCCCTCCCCATCAACATCTAGACTTCTGCTTTGGCACCCAATGCTCTCTGACCACTCCCTGTAAAGTCCCTCCTGCCTTGGGTAGAACTTCTGTGTCAGCCACTCTCTGCCTGGACTGTCTACAGTCTGCCTCCTAGGACATGACTGACATTTAACCTGCTATAGACATACAGTCTGGAGAGTTCACTGCCTCTAAAAAACTCCTTACTCCTCTTTAGCCCATCCTTTTCTTTTACTTTCTTCATAGCCCCTCATAGCCTTCACAGCCCCAATAAAAGCAAAATAATTTGTGTTTCTAAAACTGATGAGTTCAGTTCCTAGCACCCACATGGCAGCTAATAACAACTGCGATCTGACATCCTCTTTTGGCCTCCATGGGCATTGTGCATATGGATCCATTTACATATATGCTGACCACACACTTGTATACATACAGAAAAAATAAATTAATCAATAAAAAAAGTATTTGCTGAGATGGCTCCATTCATCCAAACAGTTCTGGAACTCTCTGGAGACTGGGGACTGTGAGTGCAATCGTTCTGCCTGCCCTCTCCTGATCATCCATAGGCTGCCCTCAACATCCATCAGAGCCTCTGGGTCTACAGGGCACCAGAGGGCAGAGAAGGAAAACCCAGAGCACTGACTTCATGACGGCAGCAAAGGAAACAATGAAGAAAGAAGACTAGTCAAACAAATGAAAGGGCAAGACTAAATGTCAGCAAACAGAAAAGTCAAAAGAAATGCTCTCGTAAAGGAGATCTAGAACTCATGTAGTGTTGGGGTACCAACAAAGGGTTGATAGCAGTCTCAATTGGGACCACCCACACTCCTAGCTTAGAAACATGCACAATGCCTTTCCAACTTTTAAAAATCCAACTCAAAGAAATTCCACATCTCTGGTATTAATATCTGAACCATATTCCTGTTTAGCACGTGTTGATATCGCACCTCATGGAAGGAGACTGTAAAGCACTGAGAATTTACTGGTGGGCCACCCAGGGAATGAAAGAACCACCATGAAAGTCAGACCTCTAGGCTTTTGATTAACTGAAAAAAAGAAAAGATTAGCAGCTTAGTTCTTAGGGTTCAAAATGTAGTCCAAGGATCTGTGGAGTCCCTGAGACCCTTTCAGGTAGTTTTCCAGGTCAAAAGTCCTTTCATTATAATTATATAAGACAATATTTGTCTTTATCATTCTGTTGACTTTTGCACTTTTTTTTGTTTTTTTTTTTTTTTTTTTTTTGAGCTTTGTTAAAAAAAAAAAAAATCCAAAGAGCTTCCTCAGTTCCTGAGATGTTCATACTGATTTAGGTCATTTATAAAACAGATACATAGTTTTAAATTATCTTTGCTCTATATATTTAATATATTATTTTTCAGAGCCATATGTAGTCACAACCTAAAGAAAAATGTTACAAGTTCTTAATAAAACATTGACAGGATTTGCTTGAGAAAGTTAAGAATTAAAATCAGGGTTGAGGAGATGGCTGAGCAGTTAAGAGCATTGACTGCTCTAACAGAGGACCTGGTTCAGCTCACAGCACCCACATGGAGGTTAACAACCATCCATAACTCCAGTTCCAGGAGATCTGATGCCCCTATTCTGGCTTCCATGAGCATTGCATAACAGGTGCACTTACATACATGCATGTAAAACACATAAAATAAAAATAAACAAATAAAACAGAATTTAAATCAAGGGGCTAGAGAAATGGTTCAGAGGTTTAAGAGCATTTGCTGCTCTTCCAGAGGATCTGAGTTCAGTTCTCAGCACCCATTCAAGGTGGCTCACAATCACCTGTAACTCAAGCTCCAGGGGATCCAATGATCTCTTCTGGCACATACACATACATACATAAATACATATAAATAAAAATAAAATAAAAATTTAAATATATAGGAAATCAAGTATCCTTCAGAAACTGCTTGTAACTATACAAGACAAAAAGCTAAAGTTTTTGGTTGGTATTTTAGGTTGTCAACTAAATATATATATTTGTACACATCTATGTGTATATAAATATATGTGTTTATATTTGTAGTTACACAGAATACAAATATGGATATGCATATGTAAATAATACAAATGAGTGCAGTCAGAATCTTTCCTTATTTCTTTCCTGCAGACTTCCCCCTCTTAGCTCTGATCCCAGAAGTTTGGAGTCCGAGGGATAAATGTTGTCACAGTTTGAGGTCAGGCTGGGATATATAGTGAATTCCAGGTTACCCTGGGCTATAGAGTGGGAAACTGTCCCCTGAAAACAAACAACAACCAAAAGAGGGAGGAGGAGGAGGAGGAAGAGTAGGAGGAAGAGGAAGAGGAAGAGGAAGAGGAGGAAGAGAGGGTCTAAGAAGATGGCTCAGTGGTAAAGTGCTTGCTGTACATACATGAATACCCGAGTTCGGATCCCCAGCATCTACATTTAAAAAAAAAAAGTCAGGTGTGGTGGAGTATACCTGTCATCCCAGCCCTGAGACGCAGGGAGGCAGAAACAGGCAGATCCCAGGGGCTCCATGACCAGTCAGTCTAACTAATAGAGAGCTCCAGGTTCAGTGAGAGACCCTACCTCAAAAAACAAGATGGGGAGTGATTAGAAAGACATCTGATGTTCACCTCTTCCCTTCACACATGCACGCATGAGTGAGTGCCTCCCCCATATACCTGCATACACATCCCCACAAGAAACCCCACCTACCATAACCCTCTTGAGTCATTTTCTTAGAGGCTTGTTCAGATGGCATTACTGCACAATGAATGTTTGCTTTCGGTCTAATGGATTATCCTTACAAGTAATCATTCCTGTAACAGAAATTTCTAGAAATAACACATCCATCACCAGCATTAGTAACATTTACTGCATTTAGGCCCAGTAACTAGCATAATACAACATGCTACTAGCTAGTATTTATTCACCTATATCACAAGTATGTACATGCTGGGCATTTTTCTAGGTACTGGGAACACAACAGTGAAGAAAATGGAAAAGGCCTGACTTGCAGAGTTCATGTTTTAGTGGGGGAGGCAGATAATGAATAAGTAAACAAGGGAAATGTAGAGCACTTTATATATATGCTCAATGGTAAAGTGAAGGGCCAGCACCATTGGGGAAATGTATGGCAGCCTGGCTATAAAGTTAGAATGTCGCCTTCTCCAGAGGTCAGCCACGACATAGCTTGGGAGAAATTACTAGTGGCTAGTGTGCCTATTTGCCAGCCTTGTGAGAAGGTTGGATAGTAAAGTGCATGAGGCAGTGTAGTCTGGGAAGAAACCAGTGGCTTTGGCGTTGGAACCCTCAGATCATTATAAGGACAATGGCTTTAGTGATACATGAGGAAGGGAAGTGACACACACTGCTGTACTGTCACAGTTCCACGTGCTCTCTGTTGAGTAGAGAAATGACCAAAGGGAAACAAGACGGGACATATCAGCAGGAAGTTCCGGTGATAATCCATGTAAGAAGTGACACTAGCGAGAGCTACAGCAGCAACGGAGGCAGGTGAAGGCTCAGATTTACAGACCAGATGCTCACTAGAAGAGACTATCAAGAGAGAAAACTCAAAAGATGTTTGGACTAAGAACAGGGAAGAACAGAGAAGCTGTCATCCAGTAATCTACTGTCATGGCTCTGACAGACTGGGGAAAAAGGTGGTGAGGAGACATCCATGATGGTTTGTTGGGAAGGAAGGAAAGGAGATCCTGGGGACTGGACAACTGGTTCAGCAGCTAAGGGCACTGCTAACTGCTCTTGCAGAGGACATTCAGTTCCGTATCAGGTGCCTTACAATTGTCTGTAACTCCAGTTCTAGAGGATCTAATGCCCTTTGGCTGCTGAGGGCACCTACATACATGTGGTGCACATAAACTCACACAGGCACAACTCATATACATAAGTGAATCTTAAAAATCTAAAATAAGCTAGGTGTAGTGATGCACGTTTTTAATCCCAGCACTTGGGAGGCAGAGGTAGGCAGATCTTTGTGAGATAGAGGCCAGACTGGTCTATATAGTGAGTTCCAGGCCAGATGGGGCCATATGGAGACCCTGTTCTAAAAAACAAAAACAACAAAAAAAAAAACCCCAAAATTAATGAAACAAAATAGAAGGCAAAAATGAATCCATTTAAGAATACAAACAGAAAAACATGAAACAGAATGTGAATTCCAATTTAGCATCATTTTATCTCTACTGAGATGATGAATACATTTTAAAAATTTATTATCTTAACCTACTTTTGTTGTAAAAAAAAACCCAAAAACCCTGAGATTCGCATATTTAGCTTATTTTAGCTCATGTGTCTAGAGGCTGAGAAGTCTAAGAGCTTGGTGCCAATACCTACTGGGCATCTGATAAGGGTCTCCTTGCTGCACCATCACCATGTTCAAGATACAAGGTGAAACATAGGAAGTGAGCTAGCCTGGGCCTCACCTCTTAAAGACAGGAATGCCATCTTGAGGGCGGGGAGCACACTCCTGACTTCAACTGCTCCTAAACACCTCCTACAGCCCCACCTCCAATTATCATTAACATAGGAATTTGGAGGTTAAGTTTCCAATATGAACTTTCGAAGGGCACATTAAAACAGCATCATTTATTATTATCTTCTATCCCACCCCATGAGTAAGACATAGTAAAGTTTTATTCAGTGTTATAAGCAAATTTTAACTCATGAACATTACCATTTATTGCATCTTTGCATTGTTTCATTCTCTTTCCTTTTTAACCTGACTCTTAAGACTAACACAATAGTTTAAAAGCCAAATTGCTGGAATTACTGCATTTAGTGGTAATCCAGGGTTCCCTACATTCCTATGTCCTGCGCTACTTAGGTCATGAAGCCTTGAATGGAGAAAATCAGATGAGATGAGGGCAGGTAAGACCATGAGCCAGTTAAGGTGAGAGTGAGAAGCAAGGGACCAGACAGGGCAGACTCTGCCACCCACTCCACAGGGTCTTCCTCACAATGCCCCTAAGAGGACTGAAAGGCTAGGTGGCAGATAAACTGGGAGGAGAAGGGCTCTGGGCAAGTTCCCAAGGAAATAAGAAAGGATCTCAGTCTAGGTACTGAGCCCACATAAGTGGCAGGACAGAATCAAAAGGAAGGAAAAAGGCTTGGTCAAATAGAAAGCAAGACAGTAAACTTGGGCAGCAAGCCTGGTCCGTGGGCTTCTGGGGAAGCACAAAAGAGACAATGATTGCAAACAAGATGGTTCTGACTCACCAAGGAGGTTAGAAGACTACATTCAGATAGAACCAAACTAAGTGCATTTTATACATAAGATGGGGAACAGACATGACATGACAACTTTGAAGGTGGCAAGAATATCCTGAGGTCATGTCCAAATGCCTTCCAAGATGAAAAGTAACACGCAGCCTTCCTATCCAAAAAAGTCAACTGATCTGTTTTTATTCAATTCGTCTTTTACACACAGAATTGATGCCATTGATACCACTGTATCTGCTAAGAAAATACATTTCCAGAAGACAAGTGTTTTGTTCTAACAGGAAGTACCAGACTGGGTCTACTTTCCAGTGTATGTTCTTGTCAACGTTCACTAAGTCAATGTCCACGTCTCAGTTACGTTCACCTTCACTAAGTCAATGTCCATGTCTCAGTTACCTTCACCTTCACTAAGTCAATGACCATGTCCCAGTTACATTCACCTTCACTAAGTCAATGTCCATGTCTCAGTTATGTTCACCTTCACTAAGTCAATGTCCATGTCTCAGTTACCTTCACCTTCACTAAGTGAAGAGAACAACACTATTTTAAGAGCTTATTGAGCCGGGTGTGGTGGTGCATGCCTTTAATCTCAGCACTCGGAGGGCAGAGACAGGAGGATCTCTGTGAATTCAAGGCCAGCCTGGTCTACATAGTGAGTTCCAGGCCAGCTGCGGCTACAGGAAGACCCTGTCTCAAAAGAGACCCCCCCCCAAAAAAAAAAGTTTATTGATCAATAACACAATCCATTTAAAAACAAAGTTATTCAAACATCAGGTATTTTGGAATCTGCTTCCTGAACAGGATGCAAAGTTTCAACATGGAAGAAAAGTTGTAAACTAAAGGAGACCAAGTAAACACCTAACAGCTTCAGCTGCATGTTGAGGGAAGAGAAAGGAGAAAAGAAAAAGAATGAAACACAATTCCGAGCTCTTATTTTACTGATGGAGAGAAATGACAGCTTATCAACCAATTAATAATGGGAGAGGTGTTCAAACATCTGCAATAACATGAGGGAACTTTGTAAGTTTTACACTAAGAGTTTGAACACATTTTGAAAATCGGAGGTGTTATGAGATCAAAGAAACATTCCCAAGAACACCTTCTCAAAAGAAATGCTTTTCTCTCTGCTACACCCTCAGCACCTTCTGCATAAATCCTTACTAATAATTAAGCAGAAAAATGTTGGAACTGGTCTACCACGGTATAAGCCTAAAAATGAGCAGACCCTAAGAAAAGGCCCTTCTGGAACTTAGAAAACAAGCTGCTGAAGAGGAACCTGGAAAGAACTGCTTCACATCAAACACTCTGCATCAAGTGCTTTGAAGAATTTATATACAATCACAGCCATCAAAGACAAGGAAACAAAGGAGGAAAGTGCTGACAGCATGTGGTCAGAAACTACCCTGGGAATTATGGGAGGAATGAATACTTTGAAAACAGCTCAGTGAAAATAAACACTGACCAAAGTGAAACAGGGTAAATGAAAGACAAATGTTAGTGGACAGTCCTGTCTGTCAACACACAGCCCTAAACAATTAAATTAGCATCTGACAGAAAGAGTTGCCAATCAGCCCAAAATTCTTGCCCTTGAAAATTAGATTCTAATTACAGAAGAAAAAAAAAATGCTATAGTCTTGTGTTGGCAAAAGCCCACCAAACACACAAGACTCCCCAACCACAGCCTTTGTCAGAGGTTTAAAGATAAACTACGGTTATGGGTATAGCTCAGTGGCAAAGTAAGCATGTGCAAGGCTGTGAGTTCAAAGTTCAACCCCCCCCACCAAAAGACCTTTAAAATTAAATCTAAAAATTCCACCAAGTTTTTTGCAAAGAGATCTCTGACCATAAAATACCTGGTGTTGGTAAACACTAGTATGCTAGTATGCTAATCCCCAAAAGCAACACTAGACACCTGTATCTATTCTGTCCCGTGGAGACCTTTTTAAACACACAAGAAAGGACATCAGAACCAGATGTCCCCTCGCTTCCCTTCTCTGCTTCCTTCCCTTTGGGCATGGTCAGTTTTCAAAGAACCCATTCAGTGACCACTTCCACTTATCAACCACATGACTGCAAATTTTTATGATATAATGCTCTACCCGATCCCCAAACATCTCTACCAATAAATGCTGAACTCCACCTCATAACCCAACTGTGTCCTTTTCTTTTATTCAAAGCTTTTTACTACCAAAGATTAATATATTCTGCAATATTTTATTCATTCTTACATAACCTGTTCCTCACCCAACTGACTTACATGATTCCTTTCAGGCAAATATCTAAGCCCTAAACCATGACAGAAAACACAGATTAGGGACTACACTACTTGCCTTGGTTCTAAGTAAACTATATTCAAGAACAATTGTGAGAACCCATGAGTTAATGAAATCTCTACCTTTAAATTACACATAAAAATCAGAGTTTTGTGGGCAGACCCAAAAGCTTTGCATAAACATATTGTTACAAAACCCAGTTCTACAGGTTTTTTTAAAAAGTCCATTCTAAATGCAACAAAGGGCATAACTTCTAGAAAGAGTTCACTTTTCCCACTATCTGGACCACAGCAATGGCATCCTAAGCAATTCTGTGGCAGGCACATCATTTTTTTATAGAGAGAGAGAGAGAGAGAGAGAGAGAGAGAGAGAGAGAGAGAGAGAGAGAGAGGGGGGTAGAGAGAATTGCAAAAAGGCAGTTCTTTCCTTCTACCATGTGGGTCCTGGAGATCAAACTTGGGCCAGTAAGCTTGTCGGCAAGAGCACTAACCTGCTGAGCCATCTTGCTGGCCCTACATCATTCTTTCAAAATAAAAGTGTGTTCATGTCATTACACTCCAACGGTTTATCACACTTGGAATTAAAGCCAAATTCTTCCATTCCTTTGAGTCCTGTCCATACCTCACTGACCTATGTCACAGTTCTCCCTCAGCTCACCAGGCCATTATAGACCCTTGGGTGCTCCTCAACTAATGCCCAGGTACTAGACCCCCCCCACACACACACACTTGCTGTGCTTCCTATCTGGAAATCTCCCCCCAAACACCTTGAGAATTTCTTTCATTTGATTCAAGTGTTTGCTGAACTGTTATCTCATTAGTGGACTTTACTAATCTGAAAATACCACCTTTGTGGTATTTCCAACACTTCCTAGCCTTTTATGTTGGTCTACTTTTTCCTTATGTTAGGGGATGTCACTCAATTGCTTATTGACTGCCTTACCTTGCCCAGGCTAATTACAATTGCATCTGGATTCTCTGCTCCCTGCTCATCCCAAGGGTCTAGGCACATACTAGGTTGCTCAGTGAACTTGGGTTGAATGGATGGATTTTAAATGAACACATTCTGTGTGTTTTCATGTGCCAGGGCTCTGTACCAGGCTTTAGGATAAAAATGTGAATGATGAACATGGGCCTTGTTTTCTCCTTTAAGGAACTTTTAAAAATCTAGCAGTGAAGGAAACACACAAACTGACAGAAAGGAAAGTGACACAACCTTAAGAAAAGTCACAGTTGAAGAGTCGCTGCAGGTAAAATAGGTCAGACTTGAACCCTATTATAAAGAGCTTTGAGCTTCAGGCTAAAAAGCTGAGTCTTCATCTGGTGCCCTACCGTGGCTCCCCAATTAGGGATGGAAAAAGGAGACACCTAAAAATAGAATCAAGTGAATTAGAATGTACTGAGCTCACTATTTAGATAAGAGGTGAGCTGTTCTACATTTCTAGAAAATGCCACTGGCTAAGGAGGAAGAAGTTAGAAAACACAGCTAGCCAATACGGTTTTAGACAAGCTGAATCTGATCACCACACCTGGTCTCATTCTCTCTCTGATGACCAGAAAACCTCTGACTGGGAAACTCCACAGTTCTGAGTCTTGGCTGTCTTCTCTGTCAAGGGTTTACAATATCCTGACAGAGTGGAGCCCCGGGTATCACACAGAGGTCCCACCATGTTAGCTGAGACCTAGCCATGCACAGAAAGTCTGTAAGTCTTAATATATTCTTTATCATGCTTTCTTAAAACAAGGGATACCTGTTTTGCAGTGAAGTCTGACACAAATGCAGAGTTCCCCAGGAATTTTTCCTAGTCAGTGGCTTGAAAATCCAATTCTAAATAGGGAGACAACATTATTTACAATTTTAAAAATCAAAAAAGTTCTCCTCAAGGACAAGCATTACTATTGCTTTACAGTTCTCAATGTCATGGAAATCCCATGTGGATATATGTATATATAAATTATAGTAGATACATTCAGATGTGATGGGGAGATGTAGAAAAACAAAGGGGATGAAATTACATACAGAAAAACAAAAACCTAGAGGACAACAGTACACAACATAAGATGGAACTGAATGTTACAAATTCAGAATCAGTTGGGGGGACACTAACAAAATTCCAATGGCCTCACCTCAATTAGTAAGTCATCCTCTATAGCCTCATTCTCTCTTAATTGGGTAAGTGGCAAACCTTTTGGTAGAGGCTGAGAGAAGGCCCAAAACTCAAGAGTCAAACATAGAAACATGGAAGGTCAACTCTCTCATAGAATATCCCACCCTCAGAAGGCTCCATGTTTTCAACATGGTAGAGAAATAAACCTTTTTTACTGCAAAGCCAATTAACTAGAAACAGGAGGCCTCTGTAATACTGCCAAAGGTTTAACTCTTTATTTATTTATTATTTTTATGTTATGTGTATGAGTGTAATGCCTGCATGTAGGTGGATGCACCCATGTTGTTCAATGCTTTTGAGGAGGTCAGAAGAGGGCAATGGATCCCTTGGAACTGGAGTTACAGTTAGCCACCATGTGGGTACTGGGAATTGAACCTGGGTCCTATGCAAGAGCAGCCAGTGCTCTTAACTACTGAGCCATCTCTCCAGCGCCAGTTTTAGTCTTCTTGATAACAGCAAGAAGAAGGTGTTCATACACTAGTACACTAGATGTGGTGTCAATCTATACTCCCCTATCTCTTCCACACCTGGTGTGCCACATACACTGAGCGAGGTCAAAGGAGGGAGATGCGAAAGAAAGGACTTGGCCCAGCAGAAGGTCAGGGCAGGGGATGCTTAGGACAAGTCTACTTTCAGAGGTGGAAACTGGAGTGAGGATCTTAAAGAATCCTTAGCTGGATATTCAGTATAAAACTACCTGAAGCTAATAAAATTTCATCCAGTAAGCTAGAAGTCAAAACTGCTGTATAGGACAACAGAAACCTAAACTGAGGGACCTTATTTTCTCTGTGAGACAAACAAGGCCCAAGATAAACGGATTCATTCAAACCACATGGCATGTCAAGCTGTGCCTGCAGCTAGAACCCAGACTGCCTACTCTAGCCCTGGATTAGCTTTGTAGAAGACACAAATCAACTGGTTTATTGTTGGTGAACAAATTAGAGACATAAACGGCTACAATACTGGCAGTAAGTACCAGGAAAACATGAAGTTAGAAAGCTTAAAGAAATTGGAAAGCTAACAGAATTGAAGAAATTTTCTTACTGGGAAAAATAGAACACTGAAATTAGTTCTATGATTAGAAAATTTCTTTAGAATAAGATTAAATCATAAAACATCTTGATTCTGAGATCGTCTG
>NW_008342032.1:2571368-2584993 GCF_000622305.1 Nannospalax galili | reverse complement strand
TCCTCAATTACACTCTACAGTAGGAAATTATTTGCCTGCACATTAGAATTTTGATGAAAACCAGAAAGTAAACTCACAAAAACAAAACATCAAGAAAAAAAAAATGAGAACAGGAAGCTTATTTGAGTTGACTTTCCCTTTGTAAAGGAAAAGCGTGGGAATTATTTTTCAACAGGCTTTTACTGAATAAAAAAGCTGAAAAGTTAGAAGTTTGTAAGTCAAAAGTGACTAAAGTTTAGCAGTCAGAAGAATGTGTTGGATGAACCCTGAGCATCACACATATCTGAAGCCTATTCTCAAAACAAAAGCAACAAAAATAAGTCTTCACCAAGCGAATGTAGCCCCAAAATTCTATTTCAACTTCTACTTAACTCACAAGACTGTCAAACCAGTCCCAAGGAAACACTCAGCTACCCTGGTGACCTTATCAAAGTTAAGATGGCTCTTCCCAAGCTGGGCATGGTGACACACACACCTCTCATCTAGCACTCAGGAGGTGGACCTCTGTGGGATCGAGGCCGGCCTAGAGCCTGGTCAAGTTCCAGGCCAGCTGAGCTACAGGGAGACCCTGTCTCAAAAAATAAAAGAAAAGAAAAGAAAAATAAAATAAAATAAAATAAATATGGTTCTTTCTTTGCAGAAAGTCAGGAAGTGTATTCCCTTTCCGCTTGCAGATATATAATTTTATAAGGTGAAAAGGCGTTTATGAAACAGCAGGAAAAACACTCAACACAATCTCTCTTCATGTTGCTTTCTGATGAAGATTTTTTTTCTATCCAGACATACTTTGGCTCATGCAACACTGTCCACCAGAGAGATTCAAATTCTTTAGCAAAGAGAGAGCTAGTGCTCCCAGCACCAGTAGCAGGTGCAGTAAGCAATTCCAGGACTTAGGGAAACAGTCCTAGTCCTGGCCAAAGCCCCAGTCCAGAACATGGCCCTTTTCACCCTGTGGATTTGGTGAAGTTGCCCCAGACATCAATGGTGGTAGCAGTGGCAGCAAGCTTGGGTTGTGGCTAGGGTAGACTGGCACCTCCTACTGATGTTTTCAAGTCCAGTGGGCAGGGAGAAAAGATAATTCCAGCCCCATGCAGGGACATCACAAAGATGTTCCACTCAGAAGAAAATCAGATACTAGTATCAAGGGTACTTTAGGAGGTCCCTGTTGTGTTTAGAGCTTGGGATAGGAAAACTACTTTGGAGCTAACTAAAGTTAAATTGAGGTGTCTACTTACAACGCCAAGAAATGTAAATAAGATAGCCTGTGTTAAGGACCACCAATTCTAGAAGGTGGAATCATACAGGTTCCATCCTGTTCTATCTGCTTAAATTAAGTCACACCATGAAATACCATTCTCCCCCAACCAAAGCCACTGTTCTGAACTCTACATGCCAAACATCTTTGAATACATATTGATGAGGTTCTGGGTCTGACTGTGGGGGATTAGCTATCCCACCATTCACAATGCTTAGGTCAAATGCCGACAATTCATTTCTTGAGTTAATACCAACCAAGACTAGGGAGCTTCTCTATTGTTTAACAGCCTGGATTCTGAAAATGTCTGAGGGTTTTTTTTCTTGTTAAATGCAAACAGACCATCATCACTCATAGTCCTAGTCATCATCCTATAGGAATCTTGTATAAAACAGGCAATACACAATATTCTCCTAAAATTGCCAGAGCTTTAGTTAGTTCTACAGCATGTGTAGTTTCACAAAGCAAAGAAAATGGAATTAAAATACTTTAATTTTGACTGTCTGGTAAGCTTCATTTCCAAATAATAATTAGATATGTGGATGCAAACCCCATCATCATTGAATCTTAAGACACTTTACTCTACTTACTTGTATTTTAAGAGCAGCCACTGCATTAGCCAGAGTCCTACAAGGATCATGCCGTTAATTTCACAAATAGAAAAGGCCCACTGCACCCGGTTAAAATGGTCAAAAAACGTGTCCGGTAGTGGAGGCTGCACCTCCTTAGGAGGTACTCGTTCATGGACGACCGAGATCATCACTGTGGTGAGAATGAAACAGGAAAGTGCATAAAGAAAGGCCAGAAGAGTCTTGCCCCACTCCATGGGGTACTGGGAGCGCTCTGGTTCTGGCATGGGGATCTTTATCATCTCTTTCCTATACCCATTTGGCATCCCATTGGGTTTAATCTTGATGCTGAAGCTGCCGTCGGGGGTGGGAATGTCAACCCCAACGCTGAGGTGCCCGTTGGCATGGCCATTCTTGTGTGCTTCCATGTGGTGCTCCATCTTCAGGGTCTCTATCATGTCTAAGAGCCGCTGCCCGTTGTCAGACGAGACTCGGCACAGTGGGGTTTTTTTGAAATCCTCTTGGGTTAAGTTGATCAAGTCCTGGCCTGTGAAATGTTCTAGAGGTTCACAGTATTCTGGCATAGCATTCTCTAACAGCCAGTCTGCCACCTTCTTGGGTGACCAATAAACCACTTCCTTCATGGTACTGGCAGACAACATGCAGTCCCCAGCTCGCTCACAGACATCAGCAGTCACTGTTCCTACAGGGCAAGACACCAGCCCTCCTTGGCTGGTTCATCTTCTTGGGTCTCATGAGCAGAGACTCATTTGGCAAGATAGTCAAGGAAGTTTTAAGACACCTCATGTAGCTGTTCCCGAGCATTAATTCACCTCATTTTTGAACGGGATTCTTCTTTCTGTGGAAGCAAAAGAAAAGGTCAAGAAACCAGGACTTCCAAATCAATTCTAAAAAATGTAAAGCCTTAACTTTCATAATGAATGTGGAAAGACAATTATTTGTAAACTCTATGGTTCTCAGCACTGGCTTCAGGGAGCGCTGAGTCCCTGGCTTTCAGTCTTCTCTGAAAGCTCATTAAATTGGGTCTGAAAATGTATCAGGTCAGAGGAGGCATGTTCTACTGTTTCTCCAGTGAGGCATTTAATAAGAATAATTGAACAATACTATGAACACTAGTCAGCACTGACCAGTGATTCTGTTTGTACTCAACTCAACTCCTTGGTAAAATGTAGAGGGCTGGTGAAGCTATTGAAATCCATCATTCTGTCTGGTGAAGAATGTTGAAAAATGTACATTATATGCAGTAACTTAGATATCACAGAAGAAAACCATAGAAACTCTGAGCTCGAGGTCATCTGCTCCAAAAGTTTTACACTCTTTTGTCAAAACGCCAGCAAATCACTCTTCCAGATTCGCTTGAGCCCTCATATATAAGAATGCCACTGCAGCTACTTGGGAGGAAGGACGGGGCCGGGGATGGGGGAACGGGACACTGACACCCCGCCTATTCTGTTGATCTTTCTATTCCCAGTGCCTAGATATTCCTCTGGAACCCCACAATTTGAAAATCAAGAATCGGATCGACCCCTCTCATTTGTAAAGAGGAACCTGAGTTCTGTACAAGTCAAACAGCTTGCCTATTGTTGAGCACACAGAGGGGCTTATGTAAGGTCAGTTTGAGACTTAGTTCAGTCTATTTAGTCACTAAAGTAGTTAGCCAATAATGTAACAATAACTTTTAAAGGCATATATTCAAGGGAAGATTAAAAAATTTATAAAACTATTCATGAATATATATACATATATAATAGACACAACCATAACTATGACTAATGAATACAGCATTAAGAAACCAAGTAGAAAGGCACATAACCTTATACTGGATGCTTCTGGGAGTATTTCTACTTTTCTGCTACCTATTTCTTTAATGAGCATATGCTACTTTTATAACAACCATTTAAAATCAAATAAAACAAGAAAACAGAAGACCTAACCTAATAAAAACAACCTAGCTATGAAACATGACTTTGGCAGAAGACAGACCAGAGTTTAACTCCCAGCAACTCCCCTGTTTAACCCATAACAATGTGAGCCTCAGGTTGTTCACCTTTAAAATGGGGACAATGGCAATCAAATATTTCCTTTACAGGATTGTTTTCAGTGACTACGAAGACAGTATGTGAAAGCGGGTGAAAGAGTCCAACTCTGTAGGCAGTGATCTTGAGGCATTTGTTGGAGCTCATGTCTTTTTAGTCCTTTTTCAAACTACCAATCATAATCGACAGCCACTGTTCACTTTATCTCACCACAAAAAACTCTACCAGCTGGATTAACTCTTTTCTAATGATTAATGTTGTGTTAACTGTAAAAGCACTTTTGTAGATCTAGAAGTTTAAAAGCTGCAAATTATTAATGATATTGTTTGTCTAAGAATATTTTTGTGGATTATTAAACTGGAAACTGTTCCACTCTTTTAAAAAAAGTAGTTCTGTAGCCAAATGCACTCCACAGGTGCATGCTGTCATCTTTCCAGGATGTCCATATTAGGATGTTAGGTACTAAGGAAACTAATTCTTCAGGAAAGAAAACATTCACAGGGATTTCTCAAAACTAACTTCCTTAAAGCTGTCCTACCCTCCACCCCCTTTCCTCTCCAAGTCTCCCACTGAACTCAGTCTCATTCTTGAAGATAGGTAATATACATCCTCCCAATTTCCCAGTCCTAATACCACCAATGGGATAATAACTTGAAGACACATACCAGTCCCTCTCGAGTGTCCTTGGTGCTGTACACCTTCCCTGTCACACCTACCTGCTCCTGGCTAAGCACCTGGGAGACTCCATGGAATCCCTGAATGCCATCCAAGGGCAGCTGCCTCAGGCAGCCCGAGAGCTCAGAAACTACTCTGTCATAACCTGTCAGAATCTTCAAAGATATCCTTCAGACCTTGTACCATCCAAGTTTTAATGGAAAATAAACCTACTAGTAATATCACTAATATTGAAAACTGCTTTAAACTGCCTTGAATGAAAAGGGAAATATAAGCCTTTTCCAGAGAGAAATAGAAAGCACTCACAGCCACTACAGAGGCACTCCAATTGTGGTGAGCACAGCCTAGACAGCGGTGAGAAGGAAGGAATGCAAAAAGGGGACCCTCCAAAGACCTCTCCTCAGCAGATTTAGGGGTAATGGTCAGGGAAACGTTCAACATCTACAACAGAATGCTAAAGAAAAAAGTCTTGGTGGTGTCATGTTCAGGCCCAAGGGAAGGGAACACTGGCTTTCCCTGGAGAAAACAGCATTGTGCTATCTTCATTTACCCCCTTGCCCAGCACAGGACATGTGCCAGCCACAGCTGCCACACCAAGGTGTACTGTACTGTCCTCTGATGGGCCAAGCAGGTACATCATCTCCTGTGTAAAGAGATGAGAAACTTAAAAATAGAAACAAGTCAAATTGTAGGAGACAGTTTAATATAGGATCAGACATCTATCTGGCATGGCAGGTGCCTCAAACATCAGACAGATCAAGAGGAACAGAGGAAGAAGATCTTGCAAAGTCAATCTCATCAAGTAGTTTCTGACAGCAGGAGGAACTGCCCAGAGTTAAGATGATATGCTAGCTGCTTCCACCATCATTACCAAGGACCACAAAAGCATTCCCTTCTGAAAACAAACCCTGTACTTCCCCTAATTTGGAATCCACCATCTTCTCCTAGCTAACTATCCAGAATTTTCTCATACACTGCAAGTTTCTTTGCACAACCTTTATTTACTGAGCACACCACTTCAGAGTCCTTTCCACACACCTCAAACTGCTTCCTCACCAGCATCTGCGGCACACACACACAAAAATCTATCTAGTGTGCTCATGTGAGAGAGCACTCAGGTAAGTGTTCTATAGGAGAAATGAGTGTCAACATGAGGGACCTATTCAAGTCCTTTAATGGTTCCTAGTCAGTTTCAGTTGGAAAACAGGCCTAATTTAACTACCTCACCTACCTTCACATAGAGTACTACCATCGTAAGGATGGTTATGTTAAAGAAATAAAAGCGCACATCTTATTCTTTACCTTATGTCCTATCTTCTTTTCCAATGCCCAACTGGACCCACAGTAATGCTTCATAAATGTTTAAGGAAGCTGTCACGTCTAGAAGGCATTTCTAAGTCCCATCATCCTAATACAGGTGTAAAGACAGCTTTCCAGTTTCATGAGGAAACAAACTTTTATTTTTAAGCAAGCTTTGAAGCCTGAAAACAAATGCATTCATGCTGTTTACCTGTAGCTGATATGGAACTAGGCAAAGGGGAAAAGCTCATTTCTGTGGACGTGACCTGTTAGATGGCTCCTGTTTTTCAAAAGCCATTGCTCGTACACTTGCTTCAGGGACCCCAGGGCCCAGCTATAGACACAGAAGTCAGAAAGTTGTTTTTCCTTGGACTTACACACTCAGGATAGATACAGTGTGGTATTTCTGAAAGGAGACAGGCGAAGTGTCTTCACAGCTCCACCTAGAATACTGTATGTTCACACAGGCTTGGGCAACAATTATCATCACCCAGAAAAACCATGTTGAACTCATACATGACCCAAGTGAGAGGATTTATTACACAGAATGGGGAAGAAATAACAAAAGAACAAAAATGAAATAAACACTACAACACTTCTTCCTGAAGTATCTCACAATTTGTGAGACAGAAGAGGCATGGGAACGTCATTCATCTTTAATTTTCAGAGAAGTCTGGTCCAGTTTTGATTTGTTTAAAATTTTAGGCATAGAGAAGAGGGGCTTCTGGAGTGAAGAGGCTCTGCAGGGCACTCCTGTTGAAAATATTCAATGGCCTCACAGATGTGAACATGGAGGAAGGAGAGTCTAAAAAGTCCCAACCAATCAATGGTGGCTGTCTATGCATTAAAAAGAGGAACACATGTTCACTACAGGGTCTAAGCTTAGCAGAACTTTCTATCTGGTCTCAACCAAGTGAAAAATAATTGTTTTAAATTCAATTTGGCTGATTCTAAAAATAGATATTTTAGTCTTTAATGTTATGAGAGCTTTTTGATAATATGCCACACCACCATATAATCCATTTATAGTTAATTATGAAAGTCAGGTCTTCAAGGAAGAAAAATAAAGCAATCATTTTGGAAATGTAAAAATGATTCAACCAACTAAAATCATGAAATAAATCATTTAGAACTACTTGCTTATACTCCTTCAAAATAATCTATTATATCTTTTACCTGGCATAATCTAGAAAAAAAAAACAGCATTGTGCTATCAAAAACTTACCACTGGAATTACAAATTGAGCACAAGGATTTCAAAAATTAAAATATTATGCCAGTAATCCCAGTACTCAGGAGCCTGAGGCAGGATGATTGTGAGTTAAGAACCAGCCTGGGCTACATAGCAAGACGCTGTCTTGCGTATGCCTTTAATTCCAGCACTCGGGAGGCAGAGGCAGGCAGATCTCTGTGAGATCTAGGCCAGCCTGGTCTACATAGCAAGTTCCAGGCCCCTGGAGCTACAGGGAGACCCTAGCGCCCCCCTCCAAAAAAAAAAAAACCACCAACCAAACAAAAACACCGTAACATCAAAACAAGCCCTCCCAAGAATTAGAAATTAGAATATTACAAAACATAATACAAGTTGAGAATTCATATTCTGCTCTGAAACAAACCGACATTGTATAAAGTAAAGATAATCTACTAGAACTTCTGACCTTTGAAAAACTCATGAAATGGTTCATTCTTCCTTTACTCAATTTGGATAGCTGCTGAATGCTTTTCTCTATACCAGTCCTAGTAGGCTGAACATTTTATTTAGCACTTGAAGAGTTAATTTAGATATGGAGAATTTATAAAGTACATATGAAGGACAAAAATGGTTAGAATAATAATGTAGGTTCAGTTGAAAGGCCTACATATTTATTTCCACAGTTGGGGGAGTTTTAGAAGATTACTTTTGATGCTGTAACCTTTAAACTGGCCTTTATTTTCAATTGCTATTACATGCAGTGCTCACAATTCCACAATCCAGCTTTGGTTTGCAAATAAAACCATCCCTTATAAAAGAGGCTCCTTCAGCTAAGTGTATGCTGACCTACTTTGTGGAGATTTGAGAAGGGCTTGCTGAAATGTGCGTATCTGCCTTTTGGTCTACTTAGACTGCTAAGGCTTTAGGCTCTCAGAAGGCTGTATTTGATGACATCTTTTGGTCTCCTCTTGTCCTTGTTTATTTAATAATGCTTATGCTTAGACTTTAAGTATTTGTAGTGCATTCTTCCTTAGTAGCTGCCCTATAATTTACCTGATAGTTTCCATTTTTATACCCTTATCCTCCCCGTCCCCAAAGTTGGAACTACACCGAAATGTAGTAGCCCTCAATGTGCAAAGGGAAGATATCTTTTGGTTGACAACATTAACAGGGTATAATGACAAAAGAGCAGTCATATGCCAATTGTACACCATGGATTGTGGATCCAGTGCTCTGATGGTTTGAAGCCTACATTGTCCCATCCACTTCAGAGAGTCCTACTCCCCACAGCCTGGACCTCAACTGAGACATTTCATGGCAGGGTGTACCTATAAAAAATATTTAGTAATCAGAAAATCCAAAGAATCACTTATTATAGCAAAAAGTTAGAAACACATTAAAAGTTCTAAAGTAGAAACTGATAATCATTATGTTACAGAAGACTAAGCCTCCACTAAGATTTCACCATATTTCTATTTTTATAGTAATATTTATAGTTTTATCAAATGAATACCAGTTACAAAAGAGAACATCAATTTTGTAAATACACATATACTACAAATGCCATAGGATAAAAGTCTAGAAGTTGTTTATAAATTTTCTAATATCTCTGGATAATAGAATTATGAAATAATTTTCTGTTTTTTTTTTCCTTTTAGCATTTAAAAAATTTCTCTGATAAGTATGTGTTACTTGAGTCTGGAAGGGCAAAAAATATTGCTCTACAAAGTATTTTTTATTTTTAATTAATATTTTATTAACATTTTTCTCCTTTGTAATCTTACATTGTTTCAAGAATAAGAATTTTTTTTTCTGTTAAATTAAATTAGTACGTTTATTCGTTCGGTAAACATAAGCTGTTGAGTACTCTGTACAATGAGAATGGATTAGAGCTGCCCTTGTAGGCCAGAGGGGTCAGCAGAACAGAATGCAAACCTAGAGGCCATGGTGGTCAGTGCTGACTGAAGCCTGTTCTCAACCACCCAGAAGGGATTCAAGTAGGTTTCTAGAGCAGATGACAAAAATCACTGACTTTATAGAATTAACAGGAGCATTTCAAGTAGACAAAGCCATGGTAAGCTCAGGCCGCTGCATCAGCTTGAGAGAGCCCAGTTCTGTATAGCTCTCCAACCTCTCTTGAGGGATATTACTCAATAGCTTGAGATAGATCATGGTGCATTCACATCACAGCAACTGCCAAGTGCTGCAGGCCAGGGTTCTTTCCAACACACGACTGGCAGTTAGCATTATTAGTTCAAGAGAAGACTTTTGATGTACATCAGATAGTTGCATTGAGGAAGGTGAGCAGAAAGTCTAAGGACCCAGGACCACAGCACTTGGGTAGCAGGAAGTCTGGAATCCAACAAATCTGTGTGAATATCTGTGCAGAATTTCTTGGATCTGTGATTGATAATTTTCCTCAAATACTGGAAAATGTTGTTCATTATTTAAAATATGTAGGCTACACTGTAAAACTGGAAACATATGCTTCCTACTCTTTCTTAGAAATATGAAATGAGCTTGTTGGTTTCTTTGGCCCTCTCTGCATAGAACTCCAATCTTCCATATTTAAAACAAATGGTCATGAGAGGTGAGCCTGACCACAGGTAAAGACACAACTGAAGCTCAAACTGAAGGGCACGAAGAAATTCCGGGCTCAGACAGTCCCCATTTGTCCCAGAGAGAAAAAAACAAACCAAGAAAAACATAGCTGCTCTACCACCTGGATTTTTTCAATTGTCTGTCCACTCAGGCTGCTATAAAAATGGAAAAGATGATTTGAAAACTCTTATGTGGTCTGTACCACAGGGAAATTTTGCATAGCTCTTCTAACAACTATTTATTACATTTTCCCTTAGGATTTCATTCATACAACTCAGTTATCAAATACTCAAGATATTATCTATTCCCATTCAACTAATGAGCTGCCCCTGCCTGGAGCCAGCAGGGCTACCGTACTGTTTTCCTGGCTCATCTGCCATTCTTGGACTTGGACTCACTGTAACAGCACTGGACAATGTCAGAACATAGCTCATGTTTCCTATTCTACCGGTTCACACAGGAGCTGACATGTCCGTACTAACTTCACCCTGCAGAGTGGTCACTCTATTCCTATCCTACCACACTCCATGTCTTTCCATTATTCATATTCTTTTTAAACATGAGAGTTAAATCCTTGCAATGTGCTGCTTGGTTAGCTAGGATATAAAGGCTATGTGTAGCTCTGACTCTACCACAAAAGTAAACCAAAGCTGTGAAAAAAACTCTACTTGCTCAGTACATGATGAGGCCCTAAGTTCAATTCCCACAGTGCAACAAACTGCCTATTTTTGAAAAGACACGTTTTAATGCATTTTTTCAAGTTTCATACATTATATTTTGATCATATTTAGACCCCCCCATATCTGTACCCCCTTTACTACCTCTGCCCAATTTCATATATTCTATTATATATACATACATATATACACATAAAGCCCTATCAAGTCAAATTTGTGTCTCCAAATGCCCCTTGGTATGGGTCTATCCACTGAAACCTGGTTCACAGTGTCACACCCTTAAAGAAAACTGACTCTCCCTCTTCCAACAGCTACCAGTTACCAATAGTTCTCAGCTAAGATGGGGCTTCTTACCTACTTCCCCAAGTCTATGTTGGAGTTTTGTGTGCATGGGACTTGTGCATGCTGTCACCATTACTGTGTGTTCATATGAGTAACTGTCGGGCTGTCTGGAAAATTCTTTCCTTGTGATCATCCACCATCTCTGTCTCTTACAATCTTTCTGCTCCCTCTTCTACAATGGTCGCTGAACCTTGGGTGGCAGAGGTTTGACATAGGTGTCCTATTCAGGGATAAACACTCTGCAGTCTTTTATTCTCTGTATGTTGACCATGTTAATCATCATCTGCTGCATGAGGAAACTTCTGGTGAGAGCTGGAGCTTAAATGGCAGTTTCCTCTGAACTGAAATATTCCTCAGGAGGGAGAAGGAAGCTTATGAGACTCAGGAAGTAAACAAATTTTACATGTCTGGGAACACTGAAACTTGTAAGAAGCAGTAAACAGCTGCTGGAAGGGGGCTCTGAACAGCTTTGAAAGAAGTGTAGAGAACTCTGAGATGCAGCAATATCGGGCTTTTCCAAGACATCGCTGGTTTTATGTCATCCCTGTTCCTGTAAGTAACCCTCACCCATATTCCTGTTAGAAATGCCAATAAAAACTCTCTGGTTCAGCAAGTGGACTTTGATGCAGTGCAGTAGCTGCTTTTATCTATCATGGGTTCTCTTTTTGGGGTGAGTAGACATTGTTGTGTCTCCTCAGGAAAAGTCTCTCACACAACACTGCTAAAATAAAAAAATCCACAGGGCTAAAGAGATGGCTCAGTGGTTAAGAGCACTGGTTGCTCTTGCAGAGTACCTGGGTTTAGTTCCCAGCACCCACATAGTGGCTAACAACCATCTGTAGCTCCAGTTCCAGGGGATCTGAGGCCTTCTTCTGATCTCCATGGATACTGCATGACATGGTGCACTTACATGCATGCAGGCAATACACTCATACACATAAAATAAAAAATAATAAAATTAATAATAAAATTTTTTAACTTAAAAAAATTAAGAACTTCATGTATGCACATAAGGTGTTCTGATCAAATCTACACCCACTCCCTCCCCTCCAACTCCTCCCATATCTCCCCATCACTTTTTCCTGAATAACTTCGTGTATTCTTTTTTTTTTTTTTTCAATGGGGCTTTTTGCTACTCTAACATTCCCTCCTCTGAAGAGGTAACCCTAAAATCTTTTAGGGATTAGATAAGAGTTCCCAAATACTTTTGACATTTTTGGCCTTTGAAACAGAGTCTGTTGCTAAGAGGCCCAAGGACATTTTGACAATGACTTTTTCAAGTCCACAAAAGGAAAAAAATTAAAGATTAAAAAAAAAATCTTTTAAACTGAAAAATAATCAAAGAAATCTTTCAAGAAAAGTTCTTTGAACAGAAGGACACCATTTACCAAACCAAAAGAGTATATCAAGGAGTCTCAGAAGAGTACCTGAGAATATAAAATACTATTTTACTATTGTTGGATATTAATTATTTTAGAGAGAAAAGAAATGCTGACAAATGTTCGTTCCCACTCTTCACCGACCTGACTTTCTTTTCTTCCATGTCACTCCTCACAGTTTTCAGTCCCTGTCCTTGACTTTCCTCATTGAAGCTGCTTATCCTGACCAGACGGGACATACCTAAAAACAGAATGTTGTTTTGATACCTGAAAATGCTGTCTTGATACCTAAAAACAGAATGCTGTGTGCATGTTCTATTATAACCTTGTACTAGGCAGTGGTACTTTTTAAATACTGTATAAACAATGAGAATAGTGGCACCAGCAATTAGCATACATCTTACACACAGTAAGCATTTCCTCTGGGCTTTCTAGGGTGCTCAGATTTCAAATACATTTCTCCCTTGTCTCATATACTATCAAAATGTCCTAAAAGGTTTAATATTCTGGCTGACAAAATACTTTTCTCCAAGAATGCTTCTGCTACCTAGAATTAATTAGAACTTCTTAGTCAAATGTATGAATATTTTAATTCAGAAGTATGGCTGTTAATAATCTATGAACCTTGGGAAACTGGTGGGCCACTCAATCACCACACTTAGCACAAATAATAAAAGCAACTACCTTAAAATATATTTTCACACTTTAAATTGAGGACTGCCTACTGCTGAACAGACTGATAGCAGGCTGAAAGAGAACTATTTGTTAAAACTGAAAAAACTTTACAGTCTACTTATACTGGCAAATTTTTCTAGTCTAGTAAAGAATACAAATATCCATTAGTTGGTTAACCAAGTTTCTTGTTTCATAGAGAAAAGCTCTACCAAGCTACACTTATAAACTTGACTCACTGAAGTAAAAAAGGAAAGCTCATTTAAAGAACATGACCCTGGGGACTAACATCAGGTTTCAAAATTAGCAACAACTCACAGGCCCAGATAGGAGAAATCAAGTTCAAGTGTCTTTCCCAAAATAAATTTCTAATACTTACTTTGATAGCTAAGAAAGTTCAATCTATTTCAGACCAGAGAACGTTAAAGGTGTAAGTTCTGAATGGACAGCCCTTCGGTATACATGCTGGGGGGCATTCTTGGCCACAGAAAGCACTGTCCAGGCCCCCAATTGTGCTCAGCGTTTCCCTCTTCCCTTGCCGAGGGTAAAGCAGGATCCAGAGTTTCAAGGAAATCAAGTGAAGATATGATTTACCTTTACCGCCACACTCACATAAGTGTTTTGTTCATGTTTTCTCCAGACAGCAAATAACATCAGTTCTTTAAAAACAAAACAAGGGAGCCCTCCGCGCATTGACTCCCCCGGCCTCATTCGCCCTTCCATCTCCGCCGCTGTTCTCTGCTCCTGGTTTGGGCCCTGCGCCATTCCTGGTCTTGGGTCCCCAGACACCTGGGGAACTGGTGCTGCTTCCTGATCATTTTTGACCAGGCCAGCTTGGTGCCTTCCTCGGGCCCCAGGAGCACTGCTTCCTCGGGACCTGGTCCCGCCCTCACCTCTCCCTGCTTCCC
>NW_008342032.1:2569119-2569520 GCF_000622305.1 Nannospalax galili | reverse complement strand
ATTAATGGACTGAAATCCCCATTCACAGACTATGTGAATGGGTTAAGAAACAAAACCCATCTTTTTGTTGTCTGCAAAAAACCCATCTCACTTTCAAGGACAAACACAATCTCAAAGTGAAAGGATGGAAAAAAATATATACCAAGCAAATGGCACTAAGAAAAAAGCAGGTGTAGCAATCCTAATATCTGACAAAATAGACTTAAACTGAAACTAACCAGAAAAGACAAAAAGGGCTATTTCATTCTGATCAAAAGAACAAACAATCAAGAAGGTCTTACAATCATGAACATATATTCACCAAACTCTGGTGCACCCAATTTCATAAAATCTCCTACAGGACTTTAAGACCCAGATTAATCCCAACTCATCATTAGTAGGGGATTTCAATATGGCATTGT
>NW_008342032.1:2495429-2565630 GCF_000622305.1 Nannospalax galili | reverse complement strand
CCAGCGATAGTCATGTATATAGAGATTAGAAATGCATGTGAAAACGTCTCAGTCAGAGCTCTGGAATGAATTTTTCTGTATGAAACTGTGTGTTTTGACAACGAAGTGGAGATCTTTTTTAAACGTTGGAACCTCATTTAATTTTATGTCTTATAGAGTTTATAATGAGTAAAAGATTATATAAGCGTAATAATTCATCTGTAAACCTAGAAATGTACAGCCAATTTTGAAAGAGATGTCCCCTAGCTCAGAAAAATGTTATTGAATAGGTTAATGCTGTTGTAATGAAATGCTTCTTTTAATTAAAAAAATATTAAAAACAAAAAAAAAACCAACCAAACAAAAAAAACAAAACAAAAACTCCTGAAGTTTATCAGCTTCTCTCCAGTTATCTGTGACCCTTGGTTTCAAAAGCTGGTAATACAGAGCTTCTGGGGCCCTATCTTACTGAACTTCTTTATCGACTAATATTAATAGGTCCAGAGCTCAGCTGAGAGAGCCTTACCCATGATTCGGGTCAGCACAAAGCACAGATCAAGCTGCTACCAGACTGCTGTACTGGCTCTGGCTTTGAACTAAGGTGCACACCACCAGGGGGCAGTAGCGAGAGGCAGGCCCTCCCTAGCACTTTTCAGTTATAAAGGACCTAGGTGGTACTTTCCAAGAGGTGGCTGATCAATAAGGCAATGAAAGTGCAAGAACTACAACCCCTCTTTTCTGAGCCATCAACTGACTCTCCCCAGTACCTTTATGATTTTAGTGTGCATATAATCAGCAATATAGCTATTTTTGCATATCTGAATTATTTTGTAATGTCACAAGGCCATTTTTAAGACCTCAAAGTATAAAAGCCTAAATCACAATTTACTAGAAAAACTAGTCCTAAAACCTTCACTGAGCATATTTATTCTTGCCTTACATAAAATTTTAATGTTTTATTCTCAATGAGATAAAGTTAAAACTTTAATCAATGGTGATTACTGAACTTAAGTTATAAATATTTGCATAAGCTTTAGAACTGGTTAACAAAAAGCATGATAAAATAACTTTAAATAAATAAGATTTGAATAAGCATAGCTAGGCTGTTATGCATTGAGTCAAATAAATTCTGTTTTCTTAAGACCAGCATGAATTTCAAAAAGAAGTATATATGCTTCTCAAGTTCAAAACATTCATAGTCTCTAACATTAACATACCTATTACAACTGTATAAATCACAGTTTTAAATAAACAACCATTTGAAACTTACAGACAGAATACTCCATAAAAAAAGGATCGGTAACAATTCAGGACATTTTTTTAAAATATGATATATGAAAAGCTCTTAAAATCTGGTAAGAGTTTCAATAAACAGGGAATGCAAATTTTTGTCCTATGTACATACAAAAGTGTGTTCACACACATGCACATATATACATATGTCTATAATAGCTTGTATGAGGCCCTGGGTTTGAACTCAGCGCTATAGGAAAAAAAATTTAATGTGCAGAAAAAACTTCAATCTCATTGAAAAAAACAAAACAAACTATATATATATATATATGAGATGCTAGATTTTAGCTGTTCCGTTGGCAAAGATGAACCATTTTACAAAGAAACAGTGTCACCAAGGTCCAAGTTTGAGTTCTGCCTGTGCCTGTTCTTAGCTGCATCAGGAAGTCCGCCTTCTTCACTTTCACCAGAGTCAGCATGGTTCAGGTGATACCGCATTCTGCTGCAACTTCTGCGAAACCTCCTCAAAGGCGCTTCTGTGAGAAGTCCTTCTCCCTCAAACCCCAGCTGTGATTTCCATCTCTGAGATCTTGTTCTCAGACCAAAATCCACACTAAACTGCTACGCTGCACACAATCCCCTTCCTGCCTTAGCATGGGGGAGTCCCACAACCTGGTCTACAGCGTCTAGTTATGCTCCAGACATGAACTGGAAGATAATCACCCTCTAATTCACATTGGATTTGCTCGACATTCAGACATCTACTCCTGTATTGTTCCTTCAAACTAGCACTTTGTGATCATTTTCTTTGTCTTAGTATATTTTGTGCTATTGTTAGAATATGAGACTAATTTATAAAGATCAGAAATACATTTCCACACAATGGTTTAAACAATGGTTTTTTTATAGGCTGTAAAAATCCAGTATCAAAGAGGCAGCATCTGGTGAGGGCTTCCTGCTATACTATCATATCATGGAAGGCCAAAGGGCAAAGCAAGCATGTAGATGGAGAGGGTCAAGCTCACTTTTTTCCAAGGAACTCACTCCTGCAATAATGGCATTAACCTACCCATGAAGGCAGAGCCCTCAGGACTCCATCATATCTTTAGAGTCCCACTTTCTATTACACTAAGTTTCTATCATGGGCACTGAGGGGGGGGTGCACACTCAAACCATTGCAGTCTTACCTGTATCACATCAACTGTTCAATGTGAACGCCAGAGAAAGAAGGGGTCAACTGTGCTTGATCTCAAAAAGATACTTTGAGATTCCAGATCCTTCAGTGTGAGACTTTCAAACTAACTTTTCCCTACCTATATAAAATAAACCTATAAACTACCTAGATTTCATCAATGAGAAAAATTAAGTTTTTTAATGTAATTAAGATTTTCAGAGTGAAAAGTAAACTTTAATCATAAAATTTTTTGCTTCTGAATATAAAACAGTAGGATAAGTACACAGCAGTGAACTGCCATAGCATTTATTCTCTCTCTCTCTCTCTCTCTCTCTCTCTCTCTCTCTCTCTCTCTGTATGCATGTGTCTGCCACAGTGTGTATGTAGAGATCAGATGACAACTTATGGGGTCAGTTACCTCCTTCAACCACATGGGTCCCAAAGATTGAACTCAGGTTCATCAGGCTTGGTGGGCAAGCAACTTTACCCACTGAGCCATCCCACTGGCCCCAAAACTTGATCATTTCTTATTACTTCTTCCTCCTTTTCCGTCCCTCCTTCTCCTCTTATTTCTCTTCTTTTTAAATGAGACAAGGTCTCATGTAGTCCAGGATGGTCTCAAACTTCCTATGGTAGCTGAGACCACATGACCTTGAACTTCTGGTCCTCCTGCTTCTGCCTCTTGAGTGATAAGATTACAAGCATTTGCCACCACACTCAGCTTTTTATGCAGTGATAGAAATTGAACCCATGGTTTCGTGCATGCTAGACAAGCATTCTACCAACTAGGACGCTCCTCCCCATCCAAAAACCCTTTAACTTCTTCCATTTACACAAGAAATTAACCATCCCACTGTGACAACTAAAGAGAAGGCCCAAATTTTCTTTCTTCATTATAAGCAAAGGAAACACAAAAACTAAACTTGTATGAAAATTATCAATTAATTGCACAGTGGTGAGTTAAAAGAAAAATACTTGAAGTTTCTCGACCCACATCGTCATCTTTCTAAACCCTCACTCCTTAGTGCTGCCAAAATCCTCTTTAGCACCACTAATCAGATTTTAATGGCAAGAAAGTGCTGGGGATATAAAAGAGGGAAACGAGGGAGGGAAAGGGAGGCAGTGGGAAGGGAGACAGGTCTGGCAGGGCACAGGGAAGAAGGGTATAGCCAGGAATACAGCCTCAGTACAGGATCGCACTGATTTTTCCAGCAGTGTGTGAAAGTATGAAAATTTCTACATCCTTAGAAACTGTTTCATGTTCTACAGCAGCAGCTGAGACACCGGCAGGAACAGTGGCATGCACAGCTGTACCTGTGCAGCACAGCATCAAGGCGACACATCACCATTCCTGACCCTACAGTGCTAGACACTGAAAACGAACGGCCATCATTGTCCTCCACTGACTTTCTTATGCCCAGATCATTCAATGCTTGATTTTCTAAAAATCTACCTGCATAAGCACTTAAGCCATGGATGAAAAGTCAGTCTCACATACAGATACAGCACTGTTAGTATAACCCAGGAATGGGGCATAGCCCATAATAATGAATTTCAGAATTTTATCAAATGGTCTAAAGACATAAACTGGGAGATGAAGCAATTAGCTTTCAAATGTCATGGACTACCTCAGCATGGAGGAGAAATGATTAAGGCAAAATAAAGATTTAATCTGTAAAAAAAATACCATTCATGAAGATCAGAACTGGAAAAAATGACTAACAGCAATTATGGATTATATGTAGAGGAAAACACTCAATAATGGAAGGCAGAATTTAACACCCAAAGATGCTAAACAATGACTTCAAATTATGCCTGGGAACTCCTTTCTTACCATAAAATAAGAATAATATCATATCATGTTCCTCTTCCATGACAGAAATCATACCATTTACTTAATATGAGCATCTCATGATCACCACAGTTCTGGTTTTAGAGAGCTCAGCACACACTATAGAGAATCCTATTCATTAAAAGAACTTGAACAGCATTCAAAAAAGAGATCAGCAAAGTCTCTGCAGGGCCATTGCCACATCCATTTCACTAAGCACAGCTCAAATTCATCTCCTATTGTTAAACTTAATGAGCTTTTCTTTTGGAGAGAGCTAGCACCAAGGGAGCAAAGAAGTGAAAATTACACCATATCTGTAAAAGCCAAATCAGTGAATCAAAGTAAAACCAAACATTTACCAAGCACACACTGTGTGCAAAGTGTGTTACTGGCATTTGATGAGCCCCAGGAATACATACACCTTAGTTGGTTGGTTTTTTTTTGTTTTTTTTTTTTTTTTTTCTCTTTTTGAGACAGGGTCTCCTGTAGCCCCAGCTGGCCTGGAACTCACTATGTAGACCAGGCTGGCCTCGAACTCACAGACATCCACCTGCTTCTGCCTCCCCAGTGCTGGGATTAAAGGCATGTGCCACCACACCTGGCTTTAGTTTTTTTATCTCATTAGATTAAAATGGCCAAATCGAATTGCTGTTCTTTTCCACATTTACTCATCCTACAAGCCTTCTTCTTAACTTGTAATCCCACCTACCCTTTGCTCTGGCAAAAACTGTCTGCTGTGTATACCAGCCTCAGGTCTCTCTGACCCCTTCCAAGTCTATGAGAGCCCATCCTATCAGCTTTCCCTTCTAAATACAACCACCCCAACATCCCTATCGCCTGGTGCTCCTGCTTCATTTAGCCCCTTAAAATTGTTTGCATTGGGGGTGATTACACTCAAAACCCCTTGGGTTGTATCTCATTCAAGGAAAACCCTGAGCTCTTGTTTACTAGGCTGCAGTAAGTGCCCCCTGACCTGGTTCCTGCCACCTACCAGCTGCATCTCCCTCCTCTCATCCAGTCCTGGTATCTCCCCACTTGCTTACTCCCACTAACCCACTGGCCACCTTAGCAGTTCTCAAATGTGCTGAGCATGATCCTGCCTCAGGGCCTCTGCACTCAAGCCCCTTCAGGAATTCTCGTCCCTAGATAACCTTGTAATTCAATTTGCTCCCCTGTTGCAATATTTCAGTTCAAATACCTTTTATATCAACTGAACCTCCCTTGACCATCTCGTTTCACACTATTTTAAGTATTATACTATTTCATATTTTTACTTATTAAAATCTCTCTGCAGCCTGAGGCAGATAGGAAAAAAAAAAGCTATCTAGGGTTTAAGGACTGGGATCATCCAATCTCGTCTCAGGATGAGAGACAAGAAGTTCTGTCTTCTGTGATCCAGACAGCACCAAAACCCTATGACCACAGCCTGGCATGACAGCACACATGAAGCCCCAGCTACTGCAGAGGCTCAAGTGGGAGGACTGCTTTGGCACAGGAGTTTGATTGAGACCAACCTGGACAATACTTCATCTCAAAACAAAGACAAAAACAAAACGCAAATCAAAACAACAAAACACCTGTGACTATTTTAGGAGCCTAGAATAACCAAGGGGGAAGAAGTGAGATTAGGTAACTCCCTGGGGTTTAGTAGGAGGGCAGGTTAGGTGGCTGTCCTGAGGGAATGTAGAGGAAACAAGGAGGCAGACCAAGGTAGAGCTTTCCAGGCCAGAGCAATCTATGAGAGAAGAGGATGAAAGAGCTTGTCTGGTGCTTTTCAGTTCAGTCACAGAGCATGAGGATTTGTAAAATGGGCCATAGCTGGAGATAGAGAGAGGGTTTCAAAGTCAGGCCCTGCCTTGTGGCAATCATAGCCCACAATGGACAATGGACGTTACATCCGCTAGAATGGATCCAAGTACAGAGTGGGGGTAGGAGGGAGCACTGTAACAGTTGGACAAGGAACAAACTTTGAGAAGGAAGCTGGACTTCTTCCCAGGTTTAAAAAAAAAAAAAAAAAGGCCAAGTGGGTATCACAGTGCATACCTGTTATTCTAGCACACTCTGAGGCTAAGGCAGGAAAACCTTGACACCATCCTGAATGACCTCGGAAGACCATAGGTCAAAGGTAGAGAAAAGAGAAAGTGCAAAACCACTACTGGAGAAATGAGGCACAGGCAAGCAGCTCTGCAGAATGAGAAATGAGGCATGGGCAAGCAGCTCTGCAGAATGGGCCATGCAGTCCAGTACTTGGAAATCACTAATTCTTAGGAATTCAAGATTTTATTATTTTTTTTAAAGACTGGGTCTCCCGTAGCCCCTGCTGACCTGGAACTCACTACACAGACCAGGCTGACCTCGACATGACAGAGGTCTGCCTGCCTCTGCCTCCCAAGCACTGGGATTAAAGACATGCACCTGGCATGTAATTTAAAATGGAATCAAAGAGGCATTATATAGAGAAAACACTGCCTCAGAGCAGGCTGAAGGGAGAGAGGAGGAGAGCATGAGGACAGAAAGCGAGACATTAGCTTGCCAACATGAAACCATTTGAGCCCACATGGTAATAAACAGACCTCAAAACAGCAGAGCACACAAAAGTGAGAAATCTCCACTGGCATCAAGTTGGCACTCAGAAGGCTTTGCGCTTTGGACGTTTGAAAATGTCAGATTTTCAGATTATGGATAATCAACCTATACTCAGAATAAGTCGGGTTTTGTTTCATGCTTTTATTTTTCCTATTCAAAGAAAGATTTACTTGACAAATTCCAAGAAATACCAAATAAATTTGTTTCTGAGGTGAAGTCACTTTTCCTTGAAATGTAACAATGTGACATAGGCCCCTTTCCTCAGGGAATGCACCCTCACAGAAACAGGGAGGGAGAGGATAGAAATGTGCCTAAGACCACAGACAGAGTCGCAGCACAGGTTTGAGTGTGGCACCTGTGGCACATCCCTAATGATGTGCCTTGCTCTTGCTGGTTATCTTCAATTATGAACCAGCGAGTCCCTCAACCTCCAGAGTGAGCTAAACGAAACAGTAAGTTCTCAGAAGAGATTTCTCACAAATTCTATACAGGGGCTATGATGACTCATACTGACTGCCAACTTGATAGGATCTAGAATGGCCTAGGAGACAAATCTCTGAGAATGTTGGGAATGTTTGCAAGAAGTTTCTAGATAGGTTAATTGGGGTAACAAGACCCACCTCAACTTAGGCAGCACCAATCCGAGGGCTGGCGTCCCTGACTGAATAAAAAGGAGAAGGGAGCAGAACGTGTGTTCATCTTCCTGACTGCGGACTCAATGTGACCAGCTGCCTTAAGCTCCTGCCACCATGATTTCCCCACCACGATGGACTGCACCCTTGAACAGTGACTAGAAATATACCCTTTCTTCCTTAAGTTTCTTTTGTCAAAGAATTTGGTCACAGCAATGACAAAAGTAAACTAATATATGAGTATTTGTCAAGATGAGCAGCTCTACAAAGATTCATTGGAAGGGGTTATAAACAGTTCTCTTAGAAAGCGCAGGCACATTCTGCTTTGTTGATAGCAGATGCTCTTCCTCCTACTTTCTAGTCTAAAAGGACCGCATTCTGTAGCCCTGGCTGGCCTGGGGCTCACTATGTAGTCCAGGTTTGTATTAATCCTGTCTCAGCTTCCCAACTGCTAGGACTGCAAGAAAGCACCACCATGCCAACTAAGTGCCTTCCGGTCTTTACAGGGGCGTTTGTTACAGCAGCCACCTTCTTTGTGTGGCTCTTGAGTTGAAAATACCATAGGTTAAGATTTGAGGACTCTTAGGCTGGTATCTATATTTCCTGTGGCTGCTGTAAAAGATAATCACAAAGTGGGTAGCTTTGACCAAGAAAATGTATTATCACAGTCTGGAGGCCAGAAGTTTGCAATAAAGGTGCTGGCAGGGCCACACTCTGAAGGCTCTGGAGCAGACTTACTCCCCGCCTCTCAGTCATGGTGGCTACCGGCATGTGGATGCCACATGGGATGCTCCTTGACTTGTAATGCCATCACTCCAACCTCTGTCTTTTCCTTCACACTGCCTGTGTGTCAGTTCTCCCGCTGCCCCTCAATCGCAAGGACACATGTGGTTGCATTTAGGGCTTATCTGGATAATCCAGGATAAACTTCTCTTCTCAAACGCCTTACTCATGTCTTTTGCCTGAAAATGCTAACTCCTCCACCGAAACATCCAAACGCCAGTTCTTGAAATATTTTCAGTGGTTGCACCTCACTGCAATTTGGAGGCATCGTTTCATGACCAGGCAAAGCTTTAAGTCTGTGGTTACATTTTATTTGACACTTGTACACTTGCTTCTTTTCTAGAAAAGTCTTTCATGTGTGACTAAAAGAACCATTTCCTTCTTTCTACTGATCCCTCTCTTCACAATTCTTCTGTAGGGCCAAATAACTGAACCAAAACAATGCTTTATTAAACTAAGGACATACCAGAAAGAGACAAGATGAGGGAAAGAAATGAAGACGCGCCTTCATTCATATTTCATTTGACTTTTAGGACATACACTAAGAATTTTAAGTCTAGTTATATTCTATAAACAGTCTAGCCGAAACAAACTATATATTTTCTACATAGCCATGCAGATAATAAGTAGGAAAGGTCTGACACCAATGTGTCAGAAAACCCGACCTAGGCAAGTTTCTCCATTCACAGCCACTCAACAGCAGCAAGGTCTGAAAAGCTTAACCACAGCAAATATGCACCATTTACTAATCTCAGATTTCTATTCAGAAGTACTCCATACTAACAGGAAACTTTTGGTAGAGCAGTACAGCACTTAGCCCAGAAAAGACTCTTAATATTAGTTGAATGAATAAATATAGGCAACCAATTATTACCAGTGCCTAGTAAATCTGAACACAACCTACTATATCAAAATAACAAATTGAATTGAAGTTAATATATTATTCCCAAGGGCTTACAGAAGATTTTTTTCTTTCTATAATCAAAATTGCATTGAAGAGCTACCATTAAAGCCCTATGCACCTCTGATCATGAGCAAAGCATATCGTAGTAAAGGAAGCAAGCAGTTCATGTGGAATGAGGAATACATGGAATGAGATGTGCCAATGTATGAAACAGTAGGTAAGCTTATGGTCAGTTTAAATAAAAGCAAGGGTCAGTTAATATAGAAGCAAGGCAAGGTCACATTTACCAAAAATCTTTTTTATTTTCTTTTTAAAGATGGGGATAGAACCGAGGGTTCTGAGCATGAAGAGCACACATTCCATCCCTGAGCTACAACCCCAGCCCCATTCATCAAAATCTTTATGTCCCAGAACTTCCATTTCTTGCTTATAAACAATATTGAAAAATGAGTGAAGACAAATATTCAAAATGTTCCTGGCAGAGCAGGGCATGGCAGCACACATCTATAATTCCAGTACTTGGAAGGCTGAGGCAGGGGGGTAACAAGTTGGAGACCAGCCTAGGTGACAAAGTGACTTCCAGGCCAGCCTGGGATACACAACAAGACTATGTCTCAAAAAACAACAAAACAAAATGTTCACGGCAGCCCGATTTACACGAGAGTATTTCAAAAAGCACCTAATCATCCTTTATTGTGGTATTGGGCAAATAGATCTGGCACCCCTTCACCACAAAACACCAAGTCATTTTAACAAATGAGGTTTATCTGTACATAGCAACATGTCATGGGTTTCATTTTAAAATGCATTTACTTGAGGCTGGGCACGCCTTTAATCCCAGTACTTGGGAGGTAGAGGCAGGTGGATCTCTGTGAGTTCAAGGTCAGCCTGGTCTACACAGTGAGTTCCAGACCAGCTGGAGTTACAGAGAAACTGTGACAAAAAGATGAAGAAGAAAAAAAAAAAGCATTTTCATATCACAGATATATGGACATATATACTTATATTAATATATGTGTAAATATATGCATAAAAGGTCCAGAAACCCATAGAGGCTATGTGGGAACAGGGATAGAGAACTGAACAGAATATTTTTTATATACAATTTGTATTACATAATTATGCATCATTCTAGTCTTTGGAAAAAGTAACATTTAGAGGTATAGGAGGATAGGAAAAAGAGGAAAAATAACAAAAATCACCTAATACTCAAGTTTAGAGTGATCTATCTTTTTTAGATGTAAGTGGCCATCTGGGAGGAGTACCACAGCCAGCAGCCATGGACTTAGCGCTCCTGCAGCCTGTCTTCTGAGAATTTCTACTCCCTCCCTCTCTGGAAACCTACACTACTGGAGACCTGCCTCAACCTTGCAGGCACTCAAGTCCTGGCAAGAGCACCATGAACGGAAAGAAGGAAGGATGTGCCGAGGAGCCACTGAACCTAGGGCTGACTCAGAGGCTTTCCTAAGTGACAATGCTCCAGTGCTCTTCAGAAAGACTCCCCAAACAAGACCCTACTACAACCCCCAAAGAGACCTTTCTGGTTCTGTCTTGGATATGAACTGAGAGTCAGGTTTCCAGAATACAGACTTAAAAAAATAACCAAAAACTTTCTTTCCTAATGTTGCAAACAGTAAGACATCAACCACCAGCATGCCAATATAATCACAGATGTGGCCTACCCAAACTGGAGCATGTCCCCGGAAACCCAGACTAGAGAGACCTGCTGCTCTCAGTTTGTCTGAAGCTCCTCCCCAGCCATGAGAATCCATCCAGAAACCCCCATGCTGTCACCTGTGTTTCCTCCTGCTGTTGGAGGCATGAGCTTCTCAGAGACCATTTGGAACCTGGTGGCCAAGCATTGGTGTGCCACCTCCCTGTACCACCAATGTTATGATTTACTAACTTTACTAACTAGTAGTCTTACGATGGAATAACTCTCTCACTTTTCAAAAATAAGCTTTGGTTGAGGTGCTTTTCTTCTTCTTTTTAAATGAATGAGTATTAAGATAAGTATTTAACTGAAAATTTAAAAACTAGGGGTTGCTGGGGCTACAGGAAGACCCTGTCTCAAAAACAAACAAACAAACAAACAAAAAACCAAACCAAACAACCCATTAGGGGTTGGGGTGATGGCTTCACAGGAGCTGTGAAGAATGAAAACAGATCTCTCCTTCAGAGGCCTGGGCAGGCTCTGAGGGTAGCCAGAATAGCTTGGGTGAACCTGCCTGCTTTAATCTCTTCACTTTCTCTATCTGTCACCTTCCTGGGGTTAGAGGACAATGTATAAGGGGAAAAGGTGGTTCAGGAAGGACTCGAACTCCCAGTTGACTGGGTAACTTAGCACCCTTCTTCTATAAGGTGTGACAAAGACAAGCAGGGCTTTTGGCAACCGACCCCCAACCTGAAGACTCAAGAAGAGGAAGAAAAGCTGTTTTCTTTACCTTTTTCAAAAACTGCCTGACTCAACTAAAGCTGAAATTACTAAATTAAAGTAGATGGTTACATCCTGTATGTATAAGCACACATATTTTTACTTGGTAATTTTTACCTGGAAGTACATTGTGAATTAAGAATCAGGATTAGGCTGGGCTGGATTGTGAGAACTTTTAGTCCCAGTACCTGGGAGGCAGAGGCAGGCAGATTTCTGAGTTCAAGATCAGTCTGGTCTACACAGTGAGTTCCAGGATAGCCAAGACTATATAGTGAGACCCCTGCCTCAAAAAAAGAAGACTGTATTTCATTCCCTTCTGACTTTTAGATTTTGGTGGGCATCAGTCAGTTTCAGGGAACAAAAAGAATGTACTCTTAAAGCAGGAACTGCATTCGGAATCTTAAGTTAATTTCTTGGGAAGTGTTCAAGGACTTGGAGAAGTGCATGTGATATTCCATATTGGGAATTTCAAGTTTATATTCAATAAATGTACAGCATGATCATGCTTTTGTGTATAATAGATACATATGTATAGAAAGTAAGAATTTAGGCCTGTGTACAAAATTGATATTACCCCTGGTGTCTTTATTCTGCAAATATTTTCATAGTTCATAGTTTTGTTAGAATGAACAAATTATTTTCACAATTAAGGCTAGAAATAGATGTCTTAAAAGGGGGTGTCCTCCTTTAATGTACGTACACACACATACACACACCATTTCCTTTCTCTGCTCCAAAAAAAGCCCTCCACACATGCATTCATCCTGTATTATAAACAGAAAGTGAGAGGAAAGACCCAGTAAGCTTTCAGACTAAATTTAGTAGACAGACTTGAGTTACACTTCTCAAAAACAATCCCTGAAATAGTTCTGGGCTTATGAAACTGAACTTCATAGGCCTGCCTGTCACTCTAGGCTAGTTTTATTAAATGCTCACAGGAATCACATGTTATTAAAATGAGGGCCACAGCAGGCTATCATGCAATGTCCTGGCAAACAGCGTTTTATTTTCTGTAGGCCTATGAAACACTGAATACACACAAGTCAATAACAAAGGTCAACCTCCATTTCTCCTTTTCTCTTTGCTTATGTTTCTTTTCTCTCTTTCTCCTTTCCTCCCTCCCTTTCTCCCCACTCCTGTCCCCCGCTCTCTCTCTTTCTGTCCAGTCAAGGTCTTACAGTGAAGCCCAGGCTGGACTTAAACTTGAGCCCCTCTTCGTGCCTCAGCCTCCCAGGTACTGCGATTGCAAATGTGTGCCACATGCCAGGCTTAAGGTCAGATCTTGAAAAGCAGATTATTAATCTCAGATATCATCAATAACTGTACAATAGATTCACAATAAAGAGAAAAAGATTCACAATAAATTTTTTTTCTCAATAGAACTACATATTGAAATCTTTCACTTTAAGTCATTTTATAATGTTGCCGAATTAGCTCTGAAAAATTTTGGGTAAATGCATTACACTATTTTATAGCTACAGACAAGAAGGCTCAGAAAATGAGTGATCTGAATTGGCTCTTAATGCTATAATTCTAATTCGAAGAATTATCCAAAAATTATCACTAAGTCATTTAGAGAGAAAAAGGCAAAAAGTTCATTCCTTAGCTTAAAAATGCTTGTAACGCAAGTATATTTGTCAGGATTTCACTATTCACACAAGATTTTAAAAAAGTATTTTATTTATTATTTTTATCTTATGTGTATGAGTGTATTGCCTGCATGTAGGTAAGTACACTGATGTTGTGTAATGCCTGCAGAGGACTGAAGAGGCCATCGAATCCCCTGGAGCTGGAGTTACAGACAGTTGTTAGCTGCCATGTGGGTGCTGGGATTCAAATCCAGGTCTTCTGCAAGAACAATCAGTGTTCTTAACCAGTGAGCCATCTCTCCAGCCCCACATACAGTATTTTCTTTCAAACTTCCATTATTTTCTTTGGGCCTATGGTCTCAAAACAATATACTTCCCCAACCTCCAATTCAACTATCCTTTAAGAAAATAGAAAGATGGTTTCTTCTTGCAGCAACAGTAAGTTTTACTTGTGTAACAATGCCAACCATAGCCAGAGAGAAAAGCTTACAGTAGAATGTAAATATTATTTAAGGAAATTACAACTGTTGATAATGATAAGCTTCCATTTTCCTAGGTAAAAATATACCTGTTTGGGTTTTCTTAACTTTAATGAGTAGCATTTCACATGACTTTCACAATTGCCTTGGCATAAATTAAGTACTAATATTGCTCTACTTACACACACAAGATATTGACTACATGTCAAACAACACACTAAATTTACGCTTTGCTTTTGTTTTCAGTAGGCATAAGCACATCGCTTTTTTTTCCAGTATAAAATAAAAATTATCTAATGGGTATGGGATTTGGCTCAGGGCTAATGCTTGTAACATATATATTTAGACATGTGGTGGCCTTAAAGCACAGTGGGCAGCATGGTCTATAGAACGAATATAGTAATTCCCCACATTTATATCTTATGGTGAATGTATCCTTTGAGAGGTGAATAGGACATGGGAGTAGAGCCCACACAAATGGGATTAGTGAGATGGATGGATGGATGGATGATAGACAGACAGACAGACAGACAGACAGAAAGACAGACAGATAGATAGATAGATGGATAGATGATACAGACTTAGATAGTTCCCTTGTCCTTTCTACTGTGAAAGGGTCCAGTGCTAAGAGCAGCCTCGGAGGAAGACACCAAATCTGCCACTGAACTGACCTTCCATTTACTTTCATAGCCTCCAGAACTGTGAGAAATTTCTGATGTGTGTAAGTATCCATCTATCTACAGTGCTTTTACAGCAGTTGGGGAGGACTAAGACATGGCCTTTGCATCTTCAACACTTGGCTCAATACCTGGCTCAATAGTCTTCCTTCTTTTCCTGATGACTACCATATTGTATGATCCTGGCCTGACATTTGGGCTTACCTCATCCTAAAACAACAGTGAATAAATTGACCCTCAAAGGGCTTTAAAATACTTTCACTTGTCATTCTGAAATGATGTTAGGCTCACAGAGTTGCAAGAATAGTCTAGAAATTGAGGCATCCTCTTCACCAGGTATGTATCCACAACACAGAGAACTACAGAACAATGATCAAATTCAGGAACCTAACCTAACACTCTCGGCTGAACAACCGATGTTCTTTCAATGCCATCAGCTCCCCCAATATCCTGTTTTCTTCATTCCCATGAACATGCTGTCTCCTTATTCTGCTCAAGCAGGCTCCTCTTTCTTTCCTTGCCTTTCATAACCTGGACAGGTCTGAAGAATGAGGTATTTTGTAGAATCCCCTTAATTGATCCCTTCTATTTTCTCAAGATGAAATTGGGGCCATGCACTTTGGCAAGAATACCCTAGAAGTGACATTGTGTCCTAATTATTTATCGTACCAAAGGATACACACTAGCCATCTGTCTTACTATTGTCTTAGAATGCTCACCTTGACCCCCTGTTCAAGTTTTAACCTGGGAGAGTTATTTCCAGGATACAGCAGTCTTCAATAAATGGCCACTACTATTATGTAAAATTAGGATTGAGACTGAAGTTTTAGAATTAAATAGTCTTGGGTTCAATGACCATTCTACCAATTCCTGCTATAATCATGGGAAAGTTTTTTAACTTATCTAGACCTCTTTCTTCCAGTGTCCTAGAAAAACAAAGCTTTCTGTGATTGTTATGAAGATTAAATGTATGATTATATGTAGATCACTCAGTGACTAAAGTTTACTAGTGTTCTATGAAATCAATTATTGTTATTACTTTTTAAGTGAATTTTTTTTCAAAATAAACACTATGAACTAAAATAAAGGAATGTCAGATCAGAGAAGAAAGATGATTTGGGATGTGTTCTTAGGGTAGGTTTGAATCTGAAATGTTCTGCACAGGCTCACGGTTTGAATGCTTGGTCTCTAGTCTGTGAAGCTATATTGGGAGGTTCTGGAAAGTTTAAAAAGTAGGGCATAACTGGAAGAAGTGGGTCTTTAGGGTGAGTTCTTGAGGATATATCCTCTCCCTCCTCCTCCCCCTCCCCCTCCCTCCATCTCCCTTTTTCTTCCTCTTCCCATTCTCTCTCCTTCCCCTCAATGCCACCCATCATGGTGTAAATTGCTGTCTTCTGGCATAAGTCCCAGCCACCATGACATTCTTGCTCAAGTAGATGTGGTTAAGTAGCTATGGACTGAACCCTCTGAAATCATGGACCAAAATGACTCTTTCCTTCCTTCAGTAGCTTTGTATGCACCTTGGTCAGAGAAAAGCTAACTAACACCAGGGAAGAAGGCCTGGGCTGTGGAGGACCAACATCTCACCTCTCGGCTTACTCAGGTTCCTTCTTCCCTTGGATAAGCAGCTGGGTACTAAGAGCTTGGAAACAGGAAGCATTCACCCTTGATCTCTTTCTGTCATATCAGAGTATGACAAAGGACATAAAGTTTTTCTGCTGCAGCTGCCTCTGGTGTTCCACATGTGCTGACCCATTCTGCCAGCTTCTGGCACCTGACCAGGTAACTTTGGCTTCTCTAGTGCTCTGCCTTTCAGTGTACTGTCCTGACTAACCAAGCTCTAAGCATCTACCCCTAAAACCTTAGGATTTATTTCTCAAGCCCCAAATGGGAGCCTGTATGCTGCTCAAAAAAAATGCATGTGTAGTTCTTTGAGCGAAATAATTTAACAGACAGAGATTGAGTCTCCCAGGGCCAGGATGAAAAATAATAGCCCAGGGGATTTCTAAATTACTCTGAGAAAATACTGTATTTTCAAAGGCCTAAACTGCCCAACAGTTAAAGCAGAGAATTAAGCAGCAGCAAGGGTCCAACCAAGTTCTTTTCTCAGTGCCTCCTGTCTGCCAAAGAGATGGAATGTCCACCACCTCCTTCCCCAGCTTCCAGCTTCTCCACTCCAGCTTCTCCACTCAGTGAGGAAGAATATACAGTATCTAACCAACAAGTGCTGACAGCCCACTGTGAGCTATGCTCTTTAGAAGTATAGGCTCATTACATGCAAAACAGCCCTACAAAAAGGGATAAGAATATCTCCTAACAATTGAGGGCCCTAAACCTTCAGAGATGAGGTATTCGAGGTCAAGTGAAGTACTCAAGGCTACATGCTAAAGTGAGGTTTCAACTGGACGTTCAAAGTCTGTGTGCTGTGTGCCTCCAATTAGGGACACCGTCACTCTTCTGCAAACCTTGGCAGTAACACTGCTATGTTTTCAGTTTCTTGAACGGAAGGGTACTGTAACCACTAGCATTACGTGGTAGTCATTGCTATTGACAAATATTTCTTCTCTCTTTCTCCATTCTTCATGAGACTCTCTGGTGTACACCACTAGGTCAACCATCCTACAGCACAGAACCTCCAATAAAAGCTTTCTGAGTCCTCCTCTTTTCCCAGGCTAACACTTCCACCACCCCTTCTTCGTTAGCTGGGAGACAAGTGCAGTTTTGCTTGCAAAGCTGAAGCCGGGGCAGAGCCTTCCTTCTGGGCTCTGGCTGTACATTCACTCCAGGTCATCTTCTGCATCTCACACAGATGATTTCTGAAGGAAAAGTCACATCTGGGAAGATGCAGGTAACACCTGGGGACTGACTCTATCGTGAGCTTCACTTTCCTCAACCACTGAGACAAGGGTATGAATGATTATAAAAGGATTCTTTCAGAAATGTCCCTTGACCACTACCTATCTTAGGGCAAAAAGCCTTCCATACACATTCACCTCCTCCAACTGCCCAGATCCCCAACCCAAAGGGAACAATGAGAGGAATATCAGATTTGTTGCAGATTTGTTTATGTGATTGTATTTATCTTACACTTCCTCCTTTTTCCAAAAGACTTTCCCTCATTATCATAAAAGCAATATTGTAAAAACTAGATTTAGATTCAAACAATGTAAGTACATAAAGTTCAACACATACACAGGCTGACACAGCAAGCAAGCCTCCTCAATCTTATTCTTCAGAGGTATTAAAAAATCTGTTTTAGAATTACTCACTTGGATATGAATCACATAACTTGCTGTTAGTAACAAAACATCTGAGGTGATAAAGGAATATCAAAACCTATTCTACTAAATCAAAATGTCTCTAGTGATGAGGAAAAATTTCAGATATTTAGGGTCAAATTCCACTCTGTCACAACAGTAATGGGCATACCAAGCAAAGGTTCCCTAAACATGCTCAAAGCCCATGTCTGGGGTAGCAGCAGAAAGTGGTAGAAACCAATGACATGGGAGAATCTATGACAGAACCAAATAGCTCCAAGATGGGCTGTGCTCGCTGCCCTGTCCTCCATGAAATGGGGTATCATTTAGTATGGGCTTCCCCAGGCATCTCCAGAGCCTTGCCAGAATTGTGAATTTCCCAAACATCAGATACAACAAGCATAAAATACGGACGAGCACATTCCAATTTCAAAACACTTCCCAGACATCTCAAAGCACATTCCGGAGAAAGATTTCACAACTAAAGAACAGTGATCTAATAGTAGCGACTTCTATTACTCTATCTTCCACTTTTCTCTTAACTTACATACAATGACCTTTCAACAGTTTTCCTTTCTTACATTGCTACCATGAGACCTGAATACGTAGTCTATTCAGAAATCTTTAAAAACTGTAAAACGTTGTATCGATTGTCATTGTCCCCAGGAGATTATAAATTGACAAATGCTTAATCTGTAAAATGGACAGTTTTCTGGTAGAATTGGTGCTCATAAATGTAACCCCTTCTGGGAGACTAAAGCAGGATTGCAGTGAAGTTGAGGCCAGCCTAGGCTTTATGGTGAATTCAAGGCCAGCTTCATCTACAAAATGAGACCCTGCTTCAAATAAAAAAGAAAACCAACCAACCAATCAACCAACCAACTAACCAACCAACCAACCAACCACAAAAACCTAGCTTTCATTCTAGGGAATAAGAAAAACAAAATTGATCAAGTGATGTCCTTTTTGAAAGTTTTATTTTCCAAAACCTTGATTTCTTTATTAGCTTAATAAATGATATGTCATTATGACTTAGATTTGATCCTACTTCTAGACATAGCATTATATATTAGCTACTAGGCTTTCTGCCTACTTCCAAAAGGTAGAGAAAGGCATTCGTACCTCAACGTTCTTCAAGGGACTGAAATGTGAATGCCATGCCATTCTCCTCGGGGTCCCAGAAGACCAGTCCATCCAGCACAGTCAAAGGACAAGGCCACCAGGAGGTTCACCTCCACAATATGACCAGGGCATAAGCCAGATGTTATTTCAGAATCAAGAAAAGCAAAAGACAACAGACTTTTAAAAAATAAAGAACTGAACAAGTAATAGAGTGAAATGGTGTGTTACCAAGATCTGCTTTAAAATGCTCTTCCTTCTTCTCTGAAACAAATGAGAGAGAACAAGCATCACAGAAAGCTGAGTGAGAACACTAACCGCTAAGGACATGGAGTTTAGGACGGGTGGTGGCACATGCCTTTAATCATAGCATCTGGCAGGCAGAAGGGGGTGGATCTCTGTAACATAGTGAGTTCCAGGACAGCTGTGGCTACAGGGAGACCCTGTCACAAAAAGACCAAAAAAAAAAAAAAAAAAAAAAAAAAAACAAAATTTAAAAAAAAAAAAAAAAAAAAAAAAAAAACAGAATTCATTTTACTATTCTACATCTTTAAATTGTCAATAGTTATTTTAATTTTCTTGTGATCTGTAACCCTATTCTACCATAGAACATAAAAGTTACTCTTCCTTAAATCATGTTTTTAAACTGGAATACTGGACTTTAAAGTTATATATTCACTTTGTTTAAAAATAATGTATACACATGTGCACAGAGCATCAGAAAAGATTTAAGAAAAAAATAAACAAAAGAACCAGAGTTGGGTGGTAAGATAAAGGCAAAGAACAAGCCGATGACTTCACAGTGCCTCTAAGCAAAGGAGCACCATAGCTCCTTGCACCAAACCTTAGGATTTTCCACATCTGTGGGGAACACTGCCTTGGCAATAACTCACCCATTCACACAACAACCCTTGAACAAAGTGGGATCTGACCCTGGAAGTGCATCCACATATCACCCTTCTGACTCGACTGTCGGCAGAGCTCACTCGCCCACGTCATTCTCAGACTAAGGAGACCAGGTCCAGGCAACAACAGGAGAAAAGGTGAAAAGATCAAGCCCTGAGGTGCAAACATGCCTTGTATCAGACTGACAAGAGAAAGCCTCTAAGAGGAACTAGTCACTGCTGGCCGTTCAACAAGGAGGTTCACACTAAATCTTTCATTTATATTTTCTTACTCAGCCTGTGTTTTCTCACTCTTTATTTCCTTTCCAGTCTGAGCAACACTACACTGACAGGTAAGGAGATCGATCAGAAAACAGATACTATTCTTCAAAATTCCATTTAATTAAGTTGTTAATCTGCCACTCAATTGATCACCAGGGTTGAAAAAGGCACTGAATTGTGAGACCAGTCTCTAGGGATATTGAGAGGCTATGTGGGCCTTTTCTGATACCCGCTCCTCAAAAACACAAAAGATTTTCTTGGCAAGGTATCTTTATATGGGAGAGCTGGTAAGATTGGGCTCAGAGAGTAAAGGTACTTGCCACTAAGCCTGATGATCTGAGTTCAATCCTCAGAACCCACATGACAGGAGAGAACTGATTCCTACAAGTTGTCCTATGACATTTGCATGAGCATGCCTGCACTCAGATATAAATATCATACTCTCCATCCAACCATCCATCCATCCATCCATCCATCCATCCATCCATCCATCCATCCCTCCCTCTATCCACCCATCCATCCACCCACCCACCCACACAGTATTTTCATATTAGCAAAGACAACCAAGGTTCGGTTCAGTTTTGACTGGGAATGCAGGGCAGCTTAGATTTTTCAGGTGAGATGATAAAGCTCCAGTCTCCAAACTGGGAACTTTTTTTGATCTGACCAGGGACACTGCACTCAGTTTATCTATCTGAAGCAAGGTTCTCATAACCCAAATGTCTGGATTCGTAACTTTTTCCACCTGGGTCAAACATCCTTTCTCGGTGGATACCACCAAAGGAGGGGAAAAAATTGCATGCAACCCAATACTCTTTGCTGAAAGAGAAAATAAGTTCCATCCCATTCTGACATCTTTCCTTTCTTGAGTTTTGAAGAGAAGCTTGTTTTCCTTGAAAACTAGTCAGTTCCCATTTCATGAATAATGTGACTCTTATGAGGTTTTTCATTTTACTTTGGCCACCAGGAATCCCTCGGCCAACTGTCACGCCAAATTTAGGAAACATATGGAACCTAAAGATCCAGTCAACACTGGACAACTGAAGAACCCAGGTCTAACAGTCACCCTCCATCACAAGCCACATGAATTCCTACTTTAGGAAACTTGGGACTCAGATGGTAATACATGTGATGGCAGAAGTGATGGCTTTGGGCTGAAGCTTCAGGTGTATTCTGTACCATATTTTATGACACATGACAAGGCACAACTGCTCAAACTGGGTGTTCAAGAACCATGCCGGCTGGCAACTTCAGCTGGCATTCAGTTATTCACAGCTGTCAACACTGTTGCTTTTCCCAGAGGTTGTGCTCTTGAAACAGGTTTGTACAAATTCTGAAGCCAGATATCATAAAACAGAAATCAAAATAAATCTGAGGTTAAATGTGCGTTAGGAAGAAGCACACTTTTTAATATAGCTGCCTACTCCTTTTGTTTTACTACATCTGTAAGACCCACTCTATGTAGTTTTTTTGCCTCTGATTTTTTTTGCTTTTTGCTCATCACTGAATTATTTAGCAACTAATCTCTGCTATGAATGCCTAATGAAAAAGCAAAAATGCTCATGTTAATGGCTGTGACTGCCTCTTAAAGTCCAGTAATGAACAAAATGAATCAACATATAATGAGCTCTTTCTTCTAACAAATCTGCACAGACTCATTTTAGCTTTCATCTAAGAGGAAGAGCTTCATGGAAACTTGAATGAGCTCTCGTCTGATGTGCTTACCCCTTTGTCCAGAGATAACAAGCTCTGCAGTGAAGGTGGACTTCTCCTCTCTTCTGCTCATACACCTATAACTTGTGATCAGAGTCCCTCTCCTTCCCACCAGAACCAAAGCACCATCAACAAAATAAAAATGATTCACGGTGCTATAATTTTTCACAAAGGATTTGTGTGTAAGCTTGGTTCCCAGTGTGATATTGGGAGGGAACATGGACTTTATGGGGTGTAACACAGAGAGGGGTCTTTGAATCATCAAGACTACTGTGCTGGAAAGAAGTTTAGGTAAAGTTCTAGCACGACTCTTGAGTTAGTCCTCCATACACTGGGTTGTTGTTAGAGTGCCAAATGAATTCTTCTCCAGAGCTGACTATCCACACACGAACTCTTGTACAGGCTCCTGCTTTCACAGTGCCACCCACCCATGCAGCCCTCAGCAGGGGCCAAACTGATGAGGTCTCCCCAATCTTGACTTCTGGCTAGGAAGCTAAATAAACGTCTTCCTTTACAAAGGGGTCTGCCCTATATGTTTCATTACAGTGACAGAAAACAAACTAATCAATGTTACTGTTACCATAAGTATGTTCATGCTTACAGTCCAATATGCAATTCAGAGTAAAATCAAGCTAAGTTGTTGGAGTCCCTGAGATATCTCTAATAAATAAATCCTTTAAGCAATTAAGAAGCAGGTATAAAACTGTACAAGTTCTATAGTTCAAGTTCTACTACCCAATCAGTTTCTAGCTAACCCTCAGCTTGTACCAGTTCCTCCTTCCACAAGACATGGTAAAGTATGTGGGTGACTAAGTCACTGCTCATTGTCATAAATAATAGCTGACATAAGCCTGGCTACGCCTTTTCCACTGGTTGATGAGCAACACTTACCAAAGACGCAGTTGTATTTGCTACCAAACCTATTTATTCAGGTTAGACTTGTTCCCACTATTACAAAATTTAAGTTATTAACTAATGAAATTAAAAAGGAAATGAGCTGTTATTTCCATAAAATTAAATTGGATGCTTTAGGAGGGCTTGATAAAGGTAACAGTGAAAGAAGATTGCTACAAAATTAGTATTTAAGACAACTTTTAATACTCTGAAAGGGGAACGTTGACTCAAAAAAATTTGCCAATGGGCAGCCTTGAATGTTCTGTTGTTTGGCACCACTTTAAAGAATTAAGGACAGGACATTGTCAGTGAGACATTATAGATGTGGTTCCAGGAGACAGCAAATAGTACAAATCAGAGGGTCCAGTTCAAACCAAAGCTCCTTGATACTATATACAAGACTGAAAAATCCTAAAGGTTTATTAATTTTTTAAATTATTTATTCTTGCACAATGTGGGCCAGTGCTAACAACAAAGTCTCAAGACCTTAGTTCAATCACCAGGACCCATATGATGGAAGGGGAGAACCAACTCCTCCAAGTTGTCTTTGGAGTTCCACATGTGCCCCTGCCCCCCCCCAAAAAACCTAAATGTTACAAATGTACTTTTATTATATCCTCCCATTATTTTCAAAGTTTATAGCAGGTATAATTTTTAAAAATTAGTTCCAGCTCTAACTGATTGATCGTTCAACTACGGATCGCAGCTATACTACAGAGAACTGAACCGGGGTTGAGAGCCCTTCCCGCTGCATTTCTCCCTGTTCTTCCATTTAAAGATTTATTATTTGACTTGTATGTGTGTGTGCCCAAGTGTGTCTGTACGCCACACGCTTGCAAGTGCCTGTGGAGGCGAGAAGAAGTCTAATCCACTGGAACTGGAGTTACAAGTGGTTATGAGCTGCCTGATGTGGGTGCGGGGAACTGAACCTGGGTCCTCTGGAAGAACAGTAAGCACTCTTAACTGTTGGACAATCTCTCCAGTTCCATTCCTTTTCTTGATTAAACAACAATTAAACAAAAACAAAAAACCTCTAACAAAACTGAAAAATGAAAGCTTGCCACAGGTCGAGCCTCACCCCTCCCCAATGGCCATTTCCTCAGGAGGCTGCATGTCACTGAAGTCCTGTGGGATGGAGCATGGAGTCCCACCTCTGGTGGTCCACACTTTACTGCTGCCCCTGCTACTTTCTTTTCCCTTATGTGATCCCCTCCCCACTTGAAGTCTAGTCTTCTCAGCTACAAGCTAAACAGAGCAAAGCAAAGGCTGATTGGCACCACCACGTGTCTGTCTTCCCAGGATGCTTGCCAGCAGATCTGTGTTCACTATCTGAAGTGGTAACCAGTCAAGAGTGTACCAGAGAAGCAAAGAATTTCAGGTCTGTGGAAGTGGAGATATTTGGGGACTAGGAAAGGTAATGAGCAAGTTAGTCTTAAGAAAAGTGTGTTATAAAGTAGGGGCTGGAGAGATGACTCTCTGGTTAAGAGCACTGATTTCTCTTGCAGACAATCCAGGTTCGAATTCCTGCATGGCAACTAACAACCATCTGTAACTCCAGTTCCAGAGGATCTGATGCCCTTTCTGTTTTCTGCTGGCAATGCATGACACGAGTGCACTTACATACATGTAGGCATTAACGCTCATACACAAAAAATAAAAATAATATTTTTTTAAGTAGAGGTCTTTGAAAAATAGCAATTATTCACTTAAAATGAGAATTAAAACTAAACCTGTATGCATTGTAAAGGTAAACCCCGAAGCAGACCAAAGAAAAACAGCCTCGATGAGCTCCAAGTGCAGAGCAAACACCTAGATACTTGCAGGAACAATCGAAGGACTTAGAAACCTGATTATGCCACATGACACACAATGTTAAGCAATGAAATGAAAGTATACTCAACTCTAATATGTATATTAGCCTTTAATATAAAATGGTTCATAAAAGCAATAAAATAATATAAATTTTTAATCATTTTTAATACTACAGAGTTGAGTCCAAATGACTTGTACAACTTTTCTGACTACTTTGAAGTGAATAGCTCAGACCAAAAACAGGTTTGGGTTGCTATGACAAGAAAGTTTCAGTATTATTTCTCACAGGGCCATAATCTAGCAAAATCTTGCTGTTTTGGTAGCATGTTGCTTATAAAACCAGTATCTGTCCATTTCTCAATCAAAGGAAGGGAAGGGAGGAAGGTGGCGAGGAGAGGAGGAGTCATCTCTGCACCTTCTAACACTCTGAATTTCTGAAAAGGGAATTTATTAAGTTAGTGTTTTCACAAAATCAATCAAAGAAAGTGGCATATTGAAGGAATTTTGCCGTCTTACAAAACGTCCACAGGAAGTAGTCAATAAAACACTGTGTTACATTACACCCAGTGATACACAGAAACGTGTTCAGGAAGTACTGAGTTAATGAAAGTGCCTCACATAAAAATGAGCATATATCAGGATACATGGGAACTGTGTATGGTTTACCTATATATAATCATAAAGCTGCATATATGTTAAGGTAAATATTAAATCACTCATTATGATTGTCCCTTGGAGGTAGGAGAGGGCAGAGGGAGAGGACTGTCTATTACAGTTCAAGAACTGTGGAAGTATGGATACCAAGGTATGGAAATGGTTGTTATTTGTTGGTGGGCTTACATGGTTCTTTATGTTGTTTTCATGTATGTTAACTATAGTTATCCATACTTTCTCATGGAAGAGAGTAGTTAGTATAGTAGTCACGAGATTCTGGAGCCAGATGAACTGGACTTAAACCTTGGCTCTTCTACTTAATTGCTGTAAGACCTGGAAAAATTACTTAACCACTTAACCACTCTGAGTTATAGTTTTCAGTCTTTGCAAATGGAGGGTAACAGCACCTACACTACAGCTTGTGGAGATCAAGCACATAGTTTACTCAAGGCACCTACAACAGAGCCTAGCACAGTGTGTTTCTCCATTAGCTTTCATCAGTATGCAGACCACTATCTTATTAGTAAGAATACACATGAAAGAGTAAATGACAAGGGGAAAATTAATAACCATAAAAACACAGACTGACTTTCTTTAATGCAATCATGTTCAATGCCAGTATATGAGCAGAATACAGTGGGCAATAACAAATGCTCAGACAGTCCTCAGATTCTGTCTTATGACCAACACTGATGTAATTGAACTCCCTACAGGCCACACTAAGGCCAGAGGGTACCTGGGCAGGAAGCTCCCTAGAGGTACAACTCAATGTGTTGTGACCAACTTCTAATGCTGCTGCCCAGCAACTGTGCTGCCTCAAGATGACAATAATTAGCATGCTTTACCTGACCAATGATGAAGAGTCCTGAAATACAAATGCTGCAAAATAAACACTTACACCTAATAATTGACCTCAGTGGGACTTACAGTCTCACCTAGAAACACACTACAGGTCAATTATCTGACATTTAAGATAGCAAGATAAAATCATCTTAATGGTCACATTCTAATAACACAAAACAAGTATCTGCCTTGTTGAAAGACAGCATGCTCTAAACTGGCCCCATTTCTCCCACATTGTGCTGTCAGAGGCACTTTAAGCTTTCGCAGTCTAGAAAATATATCATCTTAATTTACACGTCAACACTACAGGTCAATTATCTGACATTTAAGATAGCAAGATAAAATCATCTTAATGGTCACATTCTAATAACACAAAACAAGTATCTGCCTTGTTGAAAGACAGCATGCTCTAAACTGGCCCCATTTCTCCCACATTGTGCTGTCAGAGGCACTTTAAGCTTTCGCAGTCTAGAAAATATATCATCTTAATTTACACGTCAAATTTTATTTTATTTTATTTGTGTGTGTGTGTGTGTGTGTGTGTGTGTGTGTGTGTGTGTACATGCGCGTGCACAGCTGTGTTGGGAAAATGTGCTGGTGAGTGCATGTGTAGAGGCTAGGATCCTCAGGTGTCCTCCTCACTCATTTGTCCACCATTTTTCAGACAGGGTCTCTCACTGAATCCAGAACTCAGTGTTTTCTCTTATGCTGGCTGGCCAGCAATCCCCCAGACTCAGGTCCTCGTGTTCTTGCATCAAGTACTTTACCCACTGAGCCATCTTTCCAGCCCTACAAACTCTTAAAGGAATGACATATTTGGCAGAGTGATGGTTATGCCTACACTTGTCTATTTCTCTCAGAACTCTTTGAGGTAAGTATTGTCACCATTTGTACAAATTAAGAAAATGGGGGCTTGAAGAACATGCCCACCAGTGAATGTCAACACTGACAGCAAACTACAGAAAGATCCACTGTCCACTGACTATAAATTTCCCAGTTTGATTCTCAGTATTTCACATTCTTTTTTTTTTTTTTTTTTTTTTTTTTTTTTTTTTTTTTTGGTCTTTTTGAGACAGGGTCTCCCTGTAGCCCCAGCTGTCCTGGAACTCACTATGTAGACCAGGCTGGACTTGAACTCACAGAGATCTGCCTGCCTCTGCCTCCGGAGTGCTGGGACTAAAGGTGTGCACCACCATGCCTGGCTTCACATTCTTATTTTAACTGCAGAACATTCCTCTAAAATGCCTACATACTACCAAAACTTTATACTTCACAAGCCTCCCGATGGTTTATTGACGTATACATTTTACATCTTTCACAGCTGATAACAGAACTTTTTCTTTTTTAAGTTTTTATTTTATGTGTATGAGTGTACTGCCTGCATGTAAGTAGATGCACCTGTGTCATGTAGTGCCTGAAGAGGACAAAAGAGGGCATCAGACCCCCTGGAGTTACAAATGGTTGTTAGCCACTATGTGGTGCTGGGATTCGAACCTGGGTTTTCTGTAAGAACTACCAGTGCTCTTTAATGGCTGAGACATTTCTTCAGCCCCCAGAATTTTACTTTTCATTTGTTCCAACTTTCCAGGGTCAACTGGTTTTCCACAAAGATCTTACTCTAGACCTGTCTTAGCATAACAAATCATAGAAATTTTTATTTCCAGAAACTAATTTTTCAAAGAAGATTCAATTGTCTTAGTCATTTAATCTCCCACACAAAATGTCAAAGACAATAACAATACACAAATGAATTTCCACAGTCCTTAGTCAACTTGATTAATAAGTTAAAAGCTAAAGATGCAAGTTGGACAAAAGTGGATAAAACTGTTGGAACCAAGAAATCATTTGTGAGCTTTCCTTGGGCAGCTATATGCTTTAAGTATCTCCATTTATCTTTCATTTCAATATACTGCTTAGGAAGGAAAATTGCCAAAACCAAACTACAACAAAACTGTCTGGTCAAAAGCCTAATTAATGACATCATTCATCAATGATTTCCTTAGTTTGCACAGAAATGGGTGCTTAATGAGCTCCACGATCATTGAGACCAACAATGGACGAATCTGTAATGTTTGAGCATCCAATTAGTTTTTGTGCTGAATGTCACTGAACAGTAACAAAAGTCAAAGCTTAGCATCAGCTTTAGGAAATTAAATTTATTTTTCCTACTGTAGGCTTTTGTTTCAGTAAACAAATTAATTGAGTCAAGTGCTTTCAGAAAACTATGAATAGTAAACATAGCTATTAGCCCATCCCAGGTCAAACAGGAAGAAAACAAGGCCATAATCCTACCAGAAATTGAGTTACTGATATTTTAAAAGAAATATTATATGCCAAACCAAGTACATACTATACCACAGTATGGCTGTCCTTTATGCAGTACTATTAATGGCTTCCAAATGTATGATTAAGATAAGTATATAAATATAGAGTTCTGAACTGTCAGAAAAAAATCCTTAAAATCTACTCTGGAGATGTTTAAGAAAGAACTAACCTATTATTTTTCTGAGATTTAGATAGAATCTTAGTTTACATAGAATGCAACAAAATATTTGCATACTCAATTTTATTAATTCGAATCCTTTGAAGCTTGTTCCTTGAAGAAATCTGGAGGGAAATCCATTTTTCTTAATATTTTATTATTTTTATTTTATGTGTATTGCCTGCATGTATGTAAGTATACCGGTGTTATGCAATACCCACGGGTGTCAGATCTCCTGGAACTGTAGTTATGGATGGTTGTTAGCTGCCATGTGGGTGCTGGGAATCAAACTCAAGTCCTCTGCAATAGCAGCCAGAGCTTTTAACAGCTGAGCCATTCTCTCCAGCCCTGGGAAATCCATCCTTAATCCATTGTTTTAAAGTCAGATTTTTTTTTTTTTTTTTTTTTTTTGTTTAAAAAGGAGACAGTTTTCCTAATACTACTCACAAGAGAAAAGGCAGTCTAGGGGAGTGATTTGTGAACACAGAATAGTTCAATCAAACATCTGATACAATTGCATAGCTTGTTTATTCAATGTTCTATAGTATATGTAAAATAATGTTATTCTCTTACAGTCCATCCCCATTGTCTAGAAGCTAAATGAGCAGGAGTTATGAAGACAGGAAATGGAAGTGCTACAGCTTCTCGGGGTATATCTGTTGTGAGTAGATAAATCTAGTTGACTGGAAATGTCCCTAAATGCATCTTCGAGCTGTTTGTTCTTGCTCATTCTCTGCCCCACACTTCTTGTTCTTCTTGGTCACGATTTATCTACCCAGAATACTGTGTACATTAGCCAAGTACAAGTCCATATGTTCAATACAAGTGAATATTACCTACAGCTTCTGATTACACAAAATGATCTCACCAGGTGACCAAATTCTGATGTTAACAGACAAAGCTGTTCATAAAATTCACCTTCCCATAGAGGGGCAATAAGCTAATGAGGGGAAGGCCACCAAAGGCTAGCACTCCTTATGAGTAGTATGGTGTAACTAGGACTATGTAGGGTCTTTATGCATACAGGACTTACTAGGATCAGTGAAGACACCCTCTAGTCACAAACTTTAACATTCCCACAACAGTAAACAATATGGCCAACTTTTCCTAATTAGCATCATTCTCTATTTCCTTTAAGGAGCATGTTTCATTTTCTTAACTATCAATATTTTTTAATTTTAAAGGATCATGTTTAATATTCTTTATACCAAAATAAAAGCAATGTCTTTAATGACTATCAAAAGCTTGAAGATAGGAAAAATGCTTGTAATACATATGAACTAAGACTAATTTCTCACACTTAAAACGTGCTCATGTAAGTCAATACAACAGAACTGGAGGGTAGGGGACATGCCAAAGGGAAAAGAGGGGAAGAAGAGGACAGCATAAACGACACCAGTTCACAGAAGGAAACTGAAATGAACAAGGTACAGGTGAAAAAATCCTAACTCTTAACCAAAATTAAAGAAAAACAAACAAACCAACCAAAGACAAAAAACAACAAAAGAAAAACAGACACACTTTTAACTCACAACAAGGGCAAAGTGGAAAGCCTGGAGATTTGCAGCATTGATGGGTGATGGCAAGATACAACTTTGGTTCACAATACTGCAATTACTACATCAAGATAGCGGAGAGGATTTTGAATGTTCTTATCAAAATTGAAGGACTGTTTATAAGTGAATAGGCTAAATACTTTGATTTGAGTACTACAAATGCAAGATGTATCTATATCAAAACTTCACTGTGCCTCATCAATTTGTTCAAATTAACAACAAAAATTATAAATAAAAATTAAGAAACTACATTTGCTTTCAAATAAAAACTGGTGACCTTTCTCGAGTCCAATTTGGCAATGTTGAACTAGGAAGTTTAATAGACACTGACCCTCTGATCTAGAAATTCCACTGTCCAGAGTTTAACCTACAAGTCTAGCAACAAGATTCACACACTACAATTGCATTGGGAAGAATGCCATAAATCTAACAGCTGAACACACATAGATAGTCATAATCTGGCAACTATTAAAATATCTAGAAAAAGGCAAAGGTGAAATTATTGTATATCTATTTAATGAAATATTATACCAGCACTAAAGCAAAAAAGTCAAGATTTACATTTGCAAATGAGAACTATCTCCAAAATATGAGAAGTATGGTTTAGAATTTTACATATAATTTAACATTTTTTATTATTTTTATATTATGTATATGAGTGTTTTACCTTCATGTATGTAAGTGCATCAATATGTGCAATACCCATGGAGGCCAGAAGAGGGCATTAAGTCCCTAGAACTGTAGTTGAGGATGGGTGTTAGCCACCATGTGGATGCTGGTAACCAAACCTGGGTCCTCTGCAAGAGCAGCCAGTGCTCTTAACCTCTGAGAGAGAGAGCCATCTCTCTAACCCCATAATACCATAATACAGATAATTTAATCATTTTATTAAATATACAAAAGCAAAGAGTCAGAAAACACACAGCAATATGTACAAGAAATGTGCTTACAGTTACATTTGATGACAGTCTCTTTTACAGCTTTTAATATCATTTGTATACTAACCAGGTGGATGCATTGCTTTTTAAATTTTTTTATGTTATGATTACCAAGATGTGAGACCTATAGGCAACTATCTCGTAGATGGTATAAAGTTTTATACTGTCTTTTAATAGGAAACAGATCAACTTGGGTTCAAGGACAGTTGAGGCTTTCTCTGCATCTAATGCTTTAAATAAAATAATAAAATATATATTGTGTGATGTTATGAAGCATGAGACCACCAAGAAATCTAGCAGCCCAAAGCTGTGGAATGAGGACAACATCTTTAAAAGCCCTCTCGGAAGAAGTATCATCTCAATTCACAAGGAAGCAGTAAAGAAACATACACACTGGGGGCTGGAGAGATGGCTCAGCAGTTAAGTACTGACTGCTCTTGCAGAGGACCAGGGTTCAATTCCCAGGACCCACATGGTGGCTAACAACCATCTGTAAGCTCCAGTTTGAGGAGATCTGAAATCCTCTTTTGACTTCCATGGGTACTACATGACACAGGTACACTTACAAACATGTAGGTATACATAAAAATAATAATATTAAAAAATAATAATATAAAAACTCACAAAGTAAACTGAAAACCTACCTTGTATAAATAAAATCAGAACATGGGAATGTATTGTAATATCCTTTGGCAAATATTTATCAAGCCTTAGAGATACAATTCACAAATTATTTGACATGCAACTCTAACTTTAGTTGTGCTAGCCACCTGCACAGGCATTAATCAGGAAATCTTAAATGTTATCCACTGTGTGACACTTGATAAAAACAGATCCAATACTTCCCATGGCTTAGGCAAACAATCAAAAAGAAAACTGAGAAATTCAATCTTTGGTCATCCCTTAGTTATTTTATTACACAGGTAATAAAACCAGAAAGTGTTAAGTATAAAACAACAGCCTGACTGAACAAAAGAAAAATCAGAGTCCCAAGAGGAGAATTCTTTTTCTCCTTTTGTCATTTACAGATTTACTGCCTCTCAGATACAAATTCACCCTTTACTACCTGCTTGGAAAAAATAATCTGAGACATTTATGCATTTCCTCATTTGCAGGCGGGCTTCATAGTTTGGTCAGTAGAAGACACTGGAGACACTATAGAGGAAGGAGCTCTGCTTCCTGGTTCTGTTGTCCTCACCCAGACCGGTCTCCAATATTTTGTAGGAAATGCCTCTAGGGTGACATTTCCCTGTGAATAGAGAGCTATCCTTGGCCCTTTCAAAGAAACATTTCCAGTTAGAGCTAGAAGGTGAGGTTTTAACAAGTTCTACATGTGTGACACCATACTAATTTCTTGGTCACAGAGTGTGCCAAGGCCTTGTCCTCTCCAATAGGGACAAATCAAGATCTGCATCTCAGCTGTGAGTCTCTTATGCCCTCCCTGTCCCTGGCGTGGTAGCTGCTCCCGCTCTGGCTATTTCAAGGGTTTTGTTTCCTTCTTATTAAGCTGTCATTGTTCCAACTGCTTGTTACAGCAAATACATTTTAGTCTTAAACTTCCTCTACTCAAATTACTGTGTGATTTCTACCTTGAAACCTAAGGAACTGATAAGACTCTTTTTACCTGCCTACATTCTGAATGCAGGTCCTGCGTCAATGTACACAAATCAAACAATCCTCTTCTAAGTATACAGCCTTAAATTACCTAACCTCTCTCAACATTCTAAGATATGCACCTCCAAAGACAGGTCAAGAAGTGCGTGACTGCTGCCTGAGGAAAATGGTGAGGCTATGGGGCATTTCTTACCTTAATTTCTGCTGACCTCTTCGGCTCTCCTTCAGCTCCCATCTACTCCTGAGCTCCAATGACAGCCTACTCCATGTACTTGTCCCTCGAGCCTGATGAGCAGTGACTTCCTATAGTGGCTAATCTCTTGACTAATCCAATCCCTTGATTTCTCCAATGGGCCCCATATAGCATCCTCAAACATTGTCACCTGGAGAAATAACTTTGCTCAATTCCCTCTGTTACAAATAAAAGTAGCTTCATTTTTCCTTACAAAAGAATGGCTACGTATGTTGAGAATCACTGTCTTTGAAAGACATTAAGCCCCCCTAAGATTCAAAATATAAGCTTGAGAAAATCTAAACTAATTTACCTTATTTGGTCTAAGAGAGCTAGAGTTAAACCTTGAAGTGTTCTGAGTTACACATGAATTTCTTGAAAATGGATTGAATGATTTGGTATCTATTGAATCATATTTTCTATCACTTGGCAGATACCTGAGAGAAACAACTCAAAGGGAAAAAAGATTTGCTTTGGCTCACAGTTTCAGAGGTTTCTGTCTATGTCACTTGGTTCTATGTTTCTGGGCCTGTAGTGAGGTAGCAGAGGCTATTTACCTCCTGGTGAACAGGAAACAGAGAGAAGGGGCAGGGAATAAGATGCAACACTCCCAGGCACACTGCCAGACCCACTTCCTCCAAGCAAGCCTTGCAGCTCATTTTTCTCTGCCTCTCAATAAAGCCATCATACTAGGAACCCATGTATGGATTCTTATTCCACTGATGTGAGTGGACCTAATCACTTCCCCAAAGGCCATCTTCAGGCAACCAAGCCCCCGGCACACAAACCCACAGGGTGTATTTCATATTCAAATCATAGTATTATTTACCTCTTTAAAAGGCTGAATTTTTGATTGAGTCACATTTCCCCATTTTTTTTTTAAGCTATACAGAGAGAGAACCCAAAACTTTATTTAGGATGACACAGTGCTGGCTGATAGCACATTCCTATCCTACATGGACACATAACTTAGATAACCTTCTTAACAAATTCTGAGGGTAATGAATCTGAGTACAATGGCAGCCTGGGGATGGAGGAATTGGAAGGAAGCTATGATGACTATAGTCAGGCACAGTTAAGAGTCCAAACTCCCTAAGGGGAGATACTACCAGGAAAGAAGTGACTTTAGAATGCTTGCTTTTTAAAAACTCTTCAATCCAGGGGTAATCACACCAGTTTATTCCTGGTACAAATGACCCAGTCTGTTCCTTGGTATCTTCCCAGAATGGTTCTTCCTGAGATTTGCTAGAACTACACAATATTCTTTTTTTAATTGAATTTTTACAATTTTCATACAATATAATTTTATGGTACTTGGATCTCCACCCCTATCTCCACATTCCCCCATGGCCCCCACCCAATATAATGTATTCTCATATACATACATACATATATATACACATATACATTTGTATATATACAAATATGGGGTCTGATTTATGTCCCCAATGTCCTTCAGTGTGGGCCCACCAAGAGTTGCATCCCTGTAAGACACCGTCTCTTCCCCTCCCAGCAGCCATCAATTGCCAAAAGTTCCTCAGGTTTGGTTGGGACTTCTTAACCACTACGCTACGATTATGCTGGGATTTTGTCTGGTTTGAGCTCGCAAAGAGCTTGTGCATGCTGTCACCACTGCTGTGAAAGAACTACACAATTTTCACAGAACTGATCTCTGTCAGTCCCAGCCCGGCTGAAGTTGTAAAGGGCATTCTCTCTGATGATTAGAAACGTTGGATTTCCTATCTCTGCTCTTCGCATGAACATAAACACATCACATTCCCAATTCTGAGAATTTTGCCTTTTAGAGTAACTTCTAAGGCTTTAAGGAGGTAACACTTTCAGGCCCTTGGACTAATGTGTATCAAATTGCTCTTTAGCTTGAAGGTCATTTACATTGCTCTTGGCTCACACATGTAACCCCACCAGGCAGAAGGACAGTCACGAGTTCAAGGCCAGCCTGGGCTACACTGTGCTTTCCTAGCCAGCCTGTAATATACAGCAAGATCCTGTCTCAAAACAAACAAGAAACAGCATATAAAAATCACTTACAATCAACAGTACTTAACAGTAAGGTACCATTTTAGTACATCAGTGGGAATTTAAGAATATTAAAAGGATGCTCATCTAGGAACTTTAAAAAGTATTGCAGCTTCTGAGAACAAAAATGTATAAAAAAATAAACACTGGGGAAATGGGCAGCAGGCCCAGCCTTAGCAGAAGAACTACTGGCAGCTGATCACTGCTGGGTGAGGGAGAACTGATCTTTAGGGGAGAGATTATACTAGATAGGCTGACTAGACCCCAGTGGATGAACTTGCACTGAGGGACATCTGGGTACACAAATTTGACTCAATAGGCCTTAACATATATGGCAGAATTCATGAAATCCAGTCGGGGAGCTATGGGGGGTACAAATGGGGAAGGGGATATAAAGATGATAAAGTTGTTTTCTATGAAATGCACAAAAATTCAATAAAAAGTACACATTAAAAAATAAACTAAATACAAACTATTATTCTGAGAACCAAATAAAAGTATATTTCATAAATTTCTAAGAATGTTTAGCAATACGAAACCACACTAAAACTTCTGCAAATTTTTGGTTATGAACTGCTTTGGTAATTTGTACACTTTAAATGAGAATTACAGGGCCTGCTCATTAGTTAAGTAGGAATTAGTCTGCCTCTTTTTTTTAAATTTTTTAAATTTATTATTTCTATTTTATGTGTATATGTGTATTACCTACCTGAATGTAGGTAAGTGCACCCGTGTCATGCAATGATCATGGAGGTCAGAAGAGGCTACTGGATCCCCTGGGACTGGAGTTACAGACAGTTGTTAGCTGCCATGTGGGTGCTGGGATTCAAATCCAGGTCTTCTGCAAGAACAACCAGTGTTCTTAACTACTGAGCCATCTCTCCAGCCCCATGAATTAATTAGTCTGCCTCTTAACGGTAACTATAGCAGTGAACTCTAGCTTGCCTTACTCAAAACTTGCACAAGTCACTCACAGAACAGAAACCTGCATTTCCAGTATGAATAGGTGCCCAGTAATACACATTCTCCTTCTCATCACTGTCTAACCTATAACAAAAAGTAATGGTATTATGATGTTCATCACATCTTTGTGTGAAAATTTGATAAAGGTGTGCATGGGGTAGATAAGCAACCCTGGGAAAGTCTGCTGCTCCCGGAAGGAAGAATCTTCTTAGACTTCCCACAGGCCAAGGTGGGGTCTTAATCTTTCATGCTAAACACATTTGAGGTGGCAGTGAAGTAAAAACGCCTACTGAGGGGCTGGAGAGGTGACTCAGCGATTAAAAGCACTCACTGGCTGCTATTCCCGAATTCAGTTTTCAGCACCCAATTGGTGGCTAACAGCCCTTCATAACTCTAGTTCCAGGGAATCTGATGTCCTCTTCTGGCCTCCACAGGAGCTGCATGCACGAGGTACATTTACATATGTGCAGGCAAAACACTCATACAAATAATAAGGTTTAAGAAAAAAATTTTTAAATGCCAACTGATACCAGGCATGGTGGCACACACCTTTAATCCCAGCACTCAGGAGGCAGAGGCAGGAAGATTTCTTTGTGATTGAGGATAGTCTGGTCTACTTAGTGAATCATAGTCTAGCTGGAGCTACGTGGAGATCCTGTCTTAGAACAACAAAAAATATCGACTAAATGTTCTATTATTAGAAATACATGCCATAAGACAGGTTCTGCTGGTACCTCCTGAATGCCTAAAACATTCCTACGTGAGGAGGTCAAAATTTTTTTAATATTTTATTATTTTTATTTTATTTTATGTGTATGAGTGCATCACCTGCATATATGTGAGTGCACCCATGTTGTGCAATGCCGCGGAGGTCAGAAGAGAGCTTCAGATTCCCCTGGACCTGGAGTTAAAGACGGTTCGTAGCCACTATGTGGGTGCTGGAAATCGAACCCAGGTCCTCTGCAAGAGCAGTCAGTGCTCTTAACTGCTGAGCCATCTCTCCAACCCCAATGAGATCAAATTATAATCACAAGGATATAGCTGATGTGAGACAAATATAAGTGTTTGAGTCTTCCTACATGGCCTGACACTGTGCCCTATGAAGTTAAGGTATACTCAGCAGTATTCACTGATGGCAGCAAGACCACACTCAAAGTCAGATTTTAAACCTAGGAAGGCTGAATACCAAATCCCAAAGACAAGCCCACCATAAGTCAGAATGACAGAGGCCTGTTATGGCTGCCCTCAGGTAGGGTAACCTCTGCATGAACTGACCAGGCCAGACTCTCAAATTTGGTCTCCCACCCAATCTCCAAGTTCCACTTCCCTAAATTTCTCTGTTAAAAAGTAGCACTGAGGGGGCTGGGGATTTAGCTCAGTGATGAAGTGCTTGCCTAGCAAGCGCAAGGCCCTGGGTTCAGTCCTCAACTCCAAAAAAAAAAAAAAAATTACGATCTTAGGGGCTGGAAAGATGGTTCAGCAGTTAAGAACACTGGCTGTTCTTGCAGAGAACGCAGACTCACATGGTGACTAACCACCATCGGTAATTCTAGTTCTTGGGGCTCCAATGCCCTCTTCTGACCTCCACAGGCATTGCACAACACTGGTGAACTTACATACACGCAGGCAGTATATTCATATACAGTATATAATTTACATATATCCTGTTTATTCCTCTAAATCATATTAAATAGGGATTTGGTTTTCACAGATCCAGCAGGCTTTCCTCAAATCACAAAGCAGTTAAACTGGAGAGCTGAGATTCGAGTGTAGTTTTATCATACCTCCAAATCGCCACAGTAAAGGCTAGGCATGGTAGCATACACCTTTAATGCCAGCAAGGCAGGGAGCTCTCTGTGAGTTCAAGGCCAGCCAGGGCATAATGAGAGCCTGTCTCAGAAAAATAAAAAAAGTCCCAAACAAAACAAAACAAAAACCAAATCACTATAGTATATTCCACCAGGGATTGAGGCAAATGATAGTCTACCACACTACACACCTGTAGATTTTAGAATATACTAATTCTCAAAGGTTCTGTCATAAACATACTTTTTTGAGTTGGTGATAGTGCTAAAATAAAGACAGCTATTCAGACTTTACAACAGAAGCATGCACTCAACTGTTACACTAGGATTTCTCAACTGTGGCACTACTAACACTCTGGACAGGACAAGTCCTTGTCATGGGGCTGTCCTGTGCACTGTAAGATGGACAACACCATCCTTGGTCTCCACCCATTCCCAGTCATGGCAAACAAAAACACATCCAGAAGTTCTCCAAGGGGTAAGGCCAGTCTCTGAGGAGAACCACAAAGTTAAGTTAACCCAATTCCACAAGGAAAATTTGTACTGAATTTAGGAACAAGATCTCCTGTATCCTAGTTCCATGAACATTCCTCTTAAAACCTAACAATAACTCCTTACAAGAAAGCACTTGTGACACTGGAGGGAACAGACAGAATCCAAATGCAGCATCTGCGTCTTTCTACGTGGCTAACATTATTGGCACAGCTTCTCTAACGTGAACATGCCTAGTATCTTCAAACTATTGCTCAAATGATTACAGACCCTGTCCAAAGTCTCACTGCCATTCTGGATATTTAAACATAAACCCAACTGCCTCAAGCAGGAGAGTAAAAGCAGCAAAAACTACAGCAACAACAGATCTAAGATGTGCAGTTTACAATCAGACTCTGAAGCACTTATTAATTATCTACTTTAATCCTTCAACATCTTCAATAGTCTACAAGGTAATTATTCTTATTCTTATTTGCATTTCATGAGTCAAGAAGTGGAAGAACATAGAGCTCTGATGAACTGTCAGAGGGCTGACTCCAGAGCCCCCACTCTTTAATATTATCTACAGTGCATTAAAGAATGGTAGGAATCTCACCTTCTAAGTTCTAAGTACTCCATCTCTAGTCATGTGACTTTGCCCTCCAGCTTTATCAAGGTGCATTACCAGCACTTTGCTTAAGTCTGACATCACCGTCCTTCTTTGGGTACAAAACACAAGCCCACTTACCTATACTGCTGTCCAACCCACATTTCCTTCTTGAATCGAGATGCATGGCACTTAACCTTAACAAATCTAGCGTGCTACACCTATGGTAATATCCTGAAACACTTGCCCAATGCCTCCATTAAAAAAGAAATGAGGTTAGCAAGCATGTGCTAGATACCAAGATACTAAGGGTCACACTATGTAGCCCATGTTGGCCTTGATTCTCTTGCCTCTGTGTCCCAAGAGCTGGGTTTACAGGTGTGTGTCACCACTCCCAGCCCTCATCATTTGCTTTCTACGGGATCCTAATCCATCTTTTCAAATATGTATTTTGCAATTCTGCTAGAGAACATCACACACTCTGAATATGAAGCTCTCAGAACTTACCCTCTCCCTGTTTTTGAAAACTTGATTTTTGGCATGCTTCTTCCTTGCCATGACTTTCCCAAGCTTACTCCCAAGTGGTTCAATGGTCATACCAGCATATTCTGTTGTGGTGTTTTTGTTTGTTTTTGCAGTGCTAGGAAATAAACCCAGGGCCTTGCACATGCTAGGCCACACCTCCAAGATCTGACATGCTCTTTCAACATCCTGAACCATGCCAGTCACTTCAAACAGCTAGGATGCAGGGACCTCAGGAGGTGGCCAGGGCACCCTTGACTGGGAAGGTGGGTGGCAGTTCTGTCTTGGATAGAGAGGGTGAAAAGGAGGGATGAGCTAGAATAGATGCTTCATGGTGCTCCACGAAGGTGGCACTTTTCTCTTGCATCCTGATATACTAACAAGTGCTCCATCAGATGGCCACCACTGTTAGGACACACAGTCTTTCCCATCTTCTACCAAGTGAAGTTTTAGCATTCTCATGACTTTTACCTCACTATTCTTAACAAGCAAGTTTAACACTAACCTAAGTGTTAACCTAACTTGAAAAACACTTCTACACAGCACATAAAACACTGTAGGTGTGCCTCTATGCAGAAAGTGAACTCTGAAAAGCAAGGGATCCAGCTCTCAGTTTCACACTTGCAGACAGCCTGTATTATACTTTCTGAGAAACAGGAAAAATATATTCAAAACTAAAGGTCTCCAGAAAAAAAAAAAGTCAACAAAGATCAATAGTTCTGAGGCAGTCAGTCATGTATATATCAACTGGCCCATCAAGGGTATAGGGCTTGCTCAGTCAATATTTGAAAATTACAAGCCTCCAAAGTAAATATATTGTTCCTTGAAGTTTTTAATTTGGGCACATGAGCAATGAGGACCTTCTCAGGTTGGTATTGTGTAGGTTTTTTTGCCTCTTTCTCTTCTTCTTCCTCCCCTCCTCCTCCTTCTCCTCTTCCCTCTTTCTCTTCTTCTGCTTCCTCCTCCTCCTCTTCTTCTTCTTCTTCATCTTCTTTGAGACAGGTTCTCCCTGTAGCCCCAACTGGCCTGGTACTTACTATGGAGACCAGGCTGGCCTCAATCTCTCGGGTATCTACTTACCTCTGCCTCCTGAGTGCTGGAATTAAGGGCATGCACCACCACACTCAGCCTGTATCTTTTAGATCACTTAAAAATCTGCCCCAAACCAGGAATCTCTTTCAGATTATTTCATGCAGAAAAATAAGCACTATTTTAAGAGCAACTGAAGCCACATGGGAAAAAAAATAAACTTCAAGCTAACTTCTAACAAACTAGATTAACTAGCTTTGAAATCCAAAGCATGTCATGTCCTATTACTTTAACTATAAGGCAGGGATAATATACATCCCTCTTAGCTACTGTGAAAATAAGTTTTTTTTTTTAAAAAATTGAAAATAAAAGGAGATCCTGAAATGTTCCACTTTGTCACAATTATTAGGTGAACCTAATACCTACTATCCAAACTAATTCTCCCTTTAGATTTTAGATGTTTAAGATTTATTAAGCTATTTTCCAATTCTCACCACCTGAGGGGCCTTCCAAGGTGCCCCTGCAGTGCCTTTAAGGCCATTTTTCTCTGAACATCTCTCAAGGAGCTTTCCAGTTTGTTACCTTTCTCACAAGCACTTGGGTCGGTTAAAAGCAAAGCAGCTGGGTTCAACAATTAGCCAACAAGCTTAAATAGTGGTTCTGGGAGCTTATAGGGTAACTAAAGTTGCCAACCAATGAGTAATTTTAATTACTCCATTTAGAAGTGATTTCTTTCTAAAGACGTTTCCTTTATAAACTTAAAAAAGTCAGCGCAAAGAGTTTTATTCTACTCCCCCCGACCCCCATATACTAAAAGCATCAGCCTTTACCTTCATAAATGCAGTAGTGAGATACTACTGATACCTTCACGTTCCCAGCCATAGCTCAGCTTTAAAATGCTCCTGTTATTGCCTGTGCTACTGGAAGAACCTGAACTTGCCTTTGTGGTAGACAGTGATTTTAGTCATGATACCATCTCTGTTGTGCTGTGCATTTCCTTAGCATCAAAAGACACTACTTTCCCAACATCTTCCCTCTCAAAGTTGTTGCAAGAAAATAAGTCATGTGGGAGGTTGGAGCTCTAGCTCAGCACCAGTAAGAGGCCCTAGGTTCAGTACTCACCACCACCACCACCACAAAAAATTTTAAGTCACTTGCACAATACAAATACATTTGCCTGCTAAAATCTCTTTGCTCAAAATTAGATTTTAAAAAGACGCTTACCAAGTTCTTTAGTACATAAATTTAAAAGATACAACTCAAGAGATTGGTGACTTACCCAAAGTGGTGGAATGCTTGTGTAGCATGGGGGAGACCCTAAGCAGCACTATGTGTACAAACAACACATATACATGTGCACACCCACATGATAACTCAATCAGGTTAAAAACTGCATGAAAATCTGCACCATTTAGAAAAAGAGAACTCGGGTCTCATCTAGCCTGTTTTGGGACAACTTAAGCAGTAACACACTTTACACACAGCAGAAGGAAAAAGAAAAGCAACTCTTGCACCTTCTTCTCCAAGTATTTTCCTTAAGAGTGATTACCTGGCCAGACTAAACAGAAGCAGAGCTGTGGAGTAAACATGCTCAGTACCAAACACAGGGAGTGCAAGCTTTCTCCTGGTTTAGCACAGAGCTCACTCATCAGCTGTCTCCCAACCCATCAAAGGAGCCCGCTCAAAGATGGTTGTGTGGAGACAGGAGTTTGAAGAAGCCTGTACTCCCTAAATTTGGTAAGCAAACTGTAAATACAATCTCGTCCCTCAAGCACCTCCTATAGGAAAGTTTGACAATCCCAAACTCAAACCACTCCTGACTCTAACCATAGCAGTCAGCATCACACAATATTCAGAGCATTTGTTGATTCAGCCTACCTACATATATCCTGACCCACAGTTTCGGCCACAGCATTGTAACTAGGAGGTACCTAGTAGCAGTGAAGATCTAGTAAAAGGATCCCTTGACTATGCTTGACAGAGGAACTCGTATTGGCTATCTTAAGGAGTACTTGGTGGAGGGCAAGAAGTTTGTTTCTTCCCTACTTTTTACTCAGGTCCACCGTCCACTAGTGCTACAACGTCCACTAGTGCTGTCCCTTGGAGAGCACTTTAATGAGCCACCGTTCCCAAACGGGCCACACGTACCTCTCCTCCCGGCCAGCCTCGGGAAAGTTCCTGGAGGACCGAGTTCGTGCGCGGCCGAGTGCGGAGCAGGGCAGCGGCCGGCTGGGGCCCGCGGGTCACACCGCTTCCCCGCCCGGCTCGGCTCCCAGGGACCAGCGCTCCCGGCGGGCGGAGCCGCAGACCTGGCCGGACTCAAGAGCCGAGCCCAGCGCTCCGCAGCCAGGCCTGGTGTGGTGAGAATTTCGGAATGCAGGGCGTGGCCGTCTGCCACAACTAAAAAGAAGTGAGTCAGCCCGGTCTATCCTAACCAATAAGCGTGTGCGTGGCCGGCTAAGGCGGAACTTTCCTTTCTAGATTTACCTCAGGCTCAGCAGCCTCTGCGCCCCCGCCCCGCCCCCTCTTTAAGCTTTTAACAACTGCAGCACAACTTCTAAAGTTTTTGAAGTTTTAATGAAGGAAGGGTTAATCTTATGTTGCTATAATCAGTGGATGTGCGCGCTTTCCCGCTGGTACAGGCTCCAGCGCTTAGGCTGGCGGGTGCAAAGAACTGGGCCATGGAACCTCCAGTCAAAGGAGGCTGCGATCTGACCACCAACAGTATAGGACCTTGGACTGATCATGTGCAATGAGACAGGTTAAATGCCCACCTAACAGGTTGCTAGATGGGTTAGATGTAGCCTTACATGTACCGCATTTAGCACAGTGCTGGATAGAGTAGGAATTCAAAAAATGCTGAGACTCACACCTTTTAGTACTAAATCAGAACTCTACCACTGTAGCCAACCATAGCCTGAGGAGGGTCTGGTGATAGACCTGTAATCCTAACTAATCGAGAGGATGAAGTCGGTTACAGTTCAAGACCTTCCTGAACAATTTAGGGAGACCCTGTCTCAAAACATTTTTTTTTAAGTTTAAAAACGGGAGAGGGTGGTAGAGCACTACATTTAACTAAGTGGGCATGTCAGATCCCTAGTTCTGCAAAAGAAAATTTAAAAATTATACACAAACTGGGTGTGGTAGTGCCCGCCTTTAATCCCAGCATTCCAGAGGCAGACACTGGAGGACCCTGTAAGAGTGAGATCCAGGCCAGTCTGGAATGGTCAGCATAGCTCCAGGCTAAATGGGGCTGCCTAGTGAGACCCTGTCTCAAAAAACTAAATCGAACCAAACCAACAAAAAAATTATACACAAACCAGCCCATAATTTTTAACCCCCTTTTTAAACGCTAAAAACATATAATGAATTTTAGAATTTTAGAGCTGAAATAGCACTTAGGTATTGCCTGATCTGAGTCCCTTTTTTAACTTATAAGAAGCTTAATATGCTTTTGGTTTAGGATTCTTATAACAAAATTATTACTAGCAAAAGAGCTCAATGGAATGAGTTCATTTAGAACATAATTTTTTTAAAGCAAGAATAAACATCCTATCTAGATCACAGTGCCTTAAACATCATTTTTAATATAAACAAATAAAAGAAACTTTAAACAGTTGAAAATTAGAAAATTATAGGAGACTGCAGAATTGCTGATACCAGAAGTCCTATGGTATTAAAAAATGAGTAGATTATTAGCACTTACTGAGTTTCTAAAGAAGAGAGTAATTTGTATTGATTATTAATGAGTGTGGGCATGCACACATGTGGCAGTCAGAGGACAACTTTGTTTAGTTAGTTCTCTCTTGCCACCTTTATGTAGGTTCCAGGGGATCGAACTTGGGTCTGCAGACTTATTTGAGAAGTGCTTTTATCTCCTGAACTATTCTATCAGTCCAGGAGATTTTTTTTTTTTTTAAGTTACAAATTAAGCTTACTTAGCTTTAGAGATGATCTCTTGAATTTAAATTCCTACTACTTCTCTGTCTCTCTCTGTGTCTCTGTCTCTGTCTCTCTCTCTCTCTGTGTGTGTGTGTGTGTGTGTGTGTGTGTGTGTGTGTGTGTGTGTTTGGCCAGAAGACATCTAGAGTACCCTTCCTTGGGTGCTTTCCTTTTAAAATTTTTTGTTTTTGTTTTGATTTTTGAGACAGGGTGTCTCACTGTCTTGCATTTTGCAGTTAGGCTAGGCTTGCTGGGTGGCAAGCCCAGGGATCTGCCTGTTTCTACCTCCCTAGTACTAGGATGACAAGTGAACACTAAATGCTCAGCTTCTTTTTTCTCCTCTTCATTTGTTTACTTTGTAGGATGAGGGTGCCACCGAGCCTGTGTGGAGGTCAAAGAACAACTTACAGGAGTTAGTTCTCTCTTTCTACCATGTAGAATCCAGATATCAAACTCAGGTTATCAGGCTTGGCTGCAAGCACCCTTCCCAGCTGAGCCATCTCACTAGCCATGTCTGGATTTTTTACGTGGGTTCTGGGGATCAAACTCAGTGCCACTTTCCAGCCTGAGCTGTCTCTTCAGCCCTCCTTGTATTACTTTGGGACTAGTGATTTCATAAGCCAAGAGTCCTTCCAAGTACTCTTTAGCCAAAGACTAGATCTACAGTGAGAGCCTGGCCTTCCTAAATGCTGAGCAGCATGGAAGAGTGGAAAGAACACTGTACCAGAAGCCAAGAGCTCCTTCCCTAGTTCAGGCTCTGCCAGTGACTGACCAGGTAAACTCCCTCATCTCTCTGAAGTTCTCTGCCAGTTCTTCCAGGAAAGAGAACGACTGGAAAGGGCAAACCAAAATGGTCAAAAAGGGCAGAAGCAAAATAAGCCTATAGCTTAACATTTATCTCTAGCAATAGACACCCAACATATGGAAAGTGGACCTGTAGCCCTGACGAAGCTGGCATATCTCTTAGCTCTCCCATATTCCTCATAAAGATAGCACTGTACTCTCAGACATAAATTCTGGAACCCTGATTCCTTTCCCACCCCTTAATACACTATCTCCAGGTGTGATAGGAGGACTTCCTTTAAACCTGTACCATTTTTTCCATTCTTGGTTCAAGTACTGGTCCTCCAAGTGCCATTCCAGCTGCCAGGCCTCACCCTCTGTGCCTCCAGACACATCACAATCAACACATGATAAATGTTGAAGTTCACCATGCCATCATGTGATAAGTGTTTCCTCTCTCAATCACTTAATTGTAACTTTATGGGAGATCAAGAGGAAAACAATTTCCTTAAAAGCAGCTTCTCAAATATTCAGCACATTATTGTATATTTTTAAAAGCAACGATTTTCTACTTAGAAAATGGTTGCAATTAATTACAATGGATGAACTTGTAATAAGCTGGTTGCTAAATCGAGCAAGACATTTCTCGAGCAGGTGTTCCATACAGGAAGAAGGAAACCTTCATAAACGTTATCAGCCACAATCAGAATACAAAGCTCTTAAAAGACATTTCCCATAATCTTCATGCCTCAGAAAGAAGGCCATTATTACCAATGTAGTTAGGATATTCTCACAAGAGGAAAGAGATAATTATTTCTAGGTGCCTTTGTTACCTATAATTAAAACGGGAAATACAAATATTCTCAATATACAATAATGAAAAAAGAATGTCAGTTAACCCACAGGCTCAAAGATGTAACATTCAGAATTATTCAGAAGCTGGCTTCACCTTTGAAAAGCCCAGTCTTTAAATTACCCTATTAAATAACCCATTGGTGTACTCGTGGACTTTCTAAAGGCACTGGGCACACCCTCACCTGCACACCTGTCCCACACTATGCGGTTTGTCTGGCGCCCTTACCACACTCTTTTTCTATTTCTCCCATTTGAGACCCACTCAGGGCTTCCTTCTCCTGGAACTCCCTCACTGGCTCAAGCCCTTGAAATCTCTCCTCTCCTCTCTCTTCCAAGGGGAAGAGGACTTTATTCATTATAATTCTTGCCTTCCTTCTTTCTAAATTCCCTACGGTTGCTCCCACCACATGAGTACATATGAGTAGATAGTATATCTAGAGGTTTTGTGTCCCTAAGGCCTTAGCAGATTCTGAATAGCCATTGTTGTTGGTCTAATCCTGCTTAAGTTATATAACAGTCACAATGGAGAAAGGAGAACTCTGCTGACGCATCAAGAATAAACAAATATTATAGTTTTTCAAACCAGTTGGCAAGCAGAACGCAGGCAGCAGATGTGTCTCTCTGCTCTTTCAGATGTGTTCCAACAATGCAGATGACTACTCAGAAGCAAATCCAGCACTTCCTAAAGGGGCAGTTTATGAAACTGTGTGGCATCAAATCTCAGTCCCCCAAATCCTAACCACTGAAGAGAAAACAGGTAGTAAGTCAATCTATTTTCCTTTAAGTAAGGAACACCTACACAGGTTTGACAATTTGCCAAAGCACTGGTGGTTCCTTTCCTCTCTTTCAATGTATGTGTTATAGCCACAAATACCTACCCGCTAACCTTCCCTTTATAATGGTTTTAATAATAAACTAGAAGTAGCAAAGGACAGTTCTTCAAAACAACGGATACATAGCTAGTAGAATCATGATGGATGTGTATTTATTAGGATGGTCTAAAGTCAAAAGTCATATGACACTTGCGTTAGAGCAAGCAACATTACCACACATACACCTATACACCCGCATACACACAGTCCCTAGTTCCCTGTAATTAGTGCTAATCAATTTATGCTTTTATGACAGGTGGAAATAAACACTACCCACTCTTCTCGAAAAGTTATGTCAAAAATCAGCTGCCCTATTATCAATTAAAGGCTTCCTTATCATTACCCAAGACAAGATAAATATTCTAAACATAAACAACCTTGTGAGTCAGTCAGCATTTTTTCACTTTCCGGGTAACAGAACGGCATCTGAAGTAGCAAAGGTAAAAACAGCAAGCGGGGGAGGACTGAACAGAGAACAGGCAACAGGAACACCACAGAGGCAGCTTCTCTGGCTTTAGGATCCACTCACAAGGAGCTCCTCCTGACAGGATGTCCTGAAGCTGCCTTCTACTCAGTGTCCACCACTGCCACTGTGAGGAACTGTTCAGAGTTATAACTTTTAAAATTCTCAAGGACTCATACCTTCTAGCTTGCGCTGATCTACATTAGGACTAGTAGGGGCAGCAGTAAATTCCACCAGAACAAAGTGGGTTTCCTTCCTAGAACTGAGAACCAGGGATCATTCATTCATCCTTCCAGAAAACAGCCACACCTACCAAGAAATTCCATTTTATGCCTAATGTGAAGGCTTATCCAAGCAGTCTCTCCACTTGGATTAAATTGCATTCAAAAAGTTCATTCGAGGCATAAAGTCAATGAACTTTTGCCTCACCCTTGGAGTACAAGTCACTGGAGACATCATGTCTAGGGTGTAGACACTGGCCTCTCTGGGCTATCCTTGGAAGCCTGTTTAACTCATGACTGACCTGAAATACAATAACAATAATATTTCTAACACTGCACTCAAACTCCACTCAAAACATTATTCCTAAGGGAAAATATATTTTAAATTCCATCTACAACAAGAAAACAAGCTCAATTTAACGCACTTACTCAATATCTGGTGATGGCAGCGGCTTCTATTTTATACACATTATTTTACTGTTAGTCTACCTACAACACCCCAAGATAGGTTATAACAACTGAAAAAAAAAAAAACCAAGGATTTATGGGTAGTACCTTCACAAAAATTTCATTTTCCATGTAAAAAACTTAAGTACTACCTATATTAAATTACCTAAACTGCCTTAAAAGAAAACTAAAATTAGAAAAACAAACAAAAGAAATGACCCTCCTTTGAAGAAGATGGGGAGAGTCAGCATTGTAAGCTGCTGTTTGACACCTTTTATTTTTCTGGTTATGTAGTATTTAACAAATTCAAGAGTCTAGATTAACATATTTGTTATGAAACATAATATTAAAATCAACACTCACATACCTACCACACCTAAGAAACCAACTGTTTGCAATAAAACCTGGCAACTCTCTGTGTGTTTCTTCCCCTATCTGAAGTTGAAAACTCTTCTTTCCATACTTGGTCATCAAAAATTTGAAAGCTCTTGGTCTAAAAAACAGCTTTAATACTAAATTACAGCAGGGTGTGGTGGCTTATGCCTAGGGTCTCAGTACTTGGAAGGCTAAAGTAGGTGAACTGCTACAAGTTCAAAGCCAGCCTGGGCTACATACCCTTTTCAAAAAACTAATATAATTAAGTGAGTAAATAAATAAATAAATAAATACCACGTGCCTTCTAAAATCAGAGTATAGAGGCAGTCAGAAGAAACAGAAAGTTGCTAGATTCAATCCTGAGGGAACTGGAAGCTAAATGGTAGGTCTAACAGAAACCACATGTCAATAGACCACTGTGAGCTACTACTTTCACCCCATGGATCCAGCCAGTCACTGAGAAGATTATATTAGATCTTCTTGACACAAGGTAAGGTCATGAGATGCAAGCTCTGAGAAGTCAACTCCGAATTATCCAAATTAAGGTATTATGAAGCCAAGATAAGCTGGTTCTCCCATGACAGAGCCTTGGACATATTAGACATAAAAAGACACAGGAAAGAGACATCTCAATTAACCATAATGATCTCTAATTCACATATCATGGAAAAGTGAACCAATGACCTGAGGGGAAAAACATAAAGAACACAACCTACTGATGAATGGCTTAATTTTGTTACAACTATATATTAAGCAATTTATATAACAGGAGAAAAAAATTAACATGTCATCTATGAAATTAAAGGACATGTGTCAAAGAAAGGACACATACAGCATGCAAGTGAATAAGTCAGTATGGATGGTTTAAGTGAAAACTACAAATTGAGAAGGGGATAGTGTAACATTTAGTACAAATTAAATGATAGCATAAACACGTACTCAGGAAGAGGGCCACAGAGAAGGTATGCTGAGCTAACAGAAAGCAAAGACACCTGAAGTCAAAGGCCAGCACATAGCAAAGTGGGCCCAGCTGTAGGAACAGAGTTCACAGGGTACGGAACTGGAATTGTCCTCATACAAGATCCTGTGTGCTTCATTCCACAACCACAGGGATGCACAGGGATACTATGAGATCCTAGAAGCTGGTCCCATGGCTTGGAATACTCTAAACCTTGACACTGGATGTCCTACAGATGCTTGAAGAGGTCTTCTAGGTCAACCTTACATCTCCTATGTAAATGCCTCATTTGATCTGGTGATCTCTAAGAGAAGATTGACCTTTCCCTGAAGGGCAAGACTGCAGCACAACTGCTGACAGGGAGGACGTTCTTGAAGGAAGGAAGCGCTAGGAAGTTATGTAGTTGGAGTGAAGGCTTGAGTAGAGGAATGCCTGGGATAAAGCTTAAATTCTGTGGCACTTACAAATCACCTCAGCAATGTAGAGAGGTTTCCTTCTGCTTCCTGTCTTGCTCCTGATAGACTCTGTCCTCTGCACTCAGAACAAGGCAGGAGGAGCACCTAACTGGACATCAAAGAGGAAACAGAGACAGCAGAACCAGATCATGTCCTCTAAAGGTCTGCTCAGAAACAGTACCCAGAATTCATGGCACTGCCCAAGAAAGTCTTCAACAGGGTTAGAAAGTCAAATCATCTGGTGGGGTGGAGGAAGGGCAAGAATCGTTCTAACGATAACAAAGCACCACAGAAGGAATGAAAAAGGCTGAAGTTAAGCTTTCTTCCCTCTTGCAATGATGAAAGAAGGGCATCTTGTTTTAAGAAGCAGGTCCTCTGTTTCCACGCAACTTGATGCTGCTCTCCATTTCCAGATGCCATCTTGCTATCTCCTCTCAACCACCCAAATGTGGACCCAAGACTTACCCAAAGCCCCAGTGGTGCCTAAACTAGTATTTCAAAGTGATTCATTTTTCATTTAATAATTTTCACAGTTTTATAGCTCTTTCCAAGAAGCTACACTAACTTTTATAATTTAGAAAAAGGCACTAATCAAATACCTAATTCAAATGTTCTCTGCCTCTGAAACCCTCCCTGATCTAGCCCGCTCCTCTTGCGACCCAGGTAATTTCTCTCCCCTGTGGTCTATACATTTAATACATCTTTTACAAAACCCACTACATTCAGTTTACAATTTTATTTTCTTTGTTAAGGCTTGATTACTAACCCCTGATATAGAATAAGCCTGTTTTATTTGTATTTGAATCTACTCTCAAACCTTATGATGCCCAAGTATCCAGCAAACTACTGATCGCTAATCTGAACATAACACAAGGCTGTAAAATGAACCTATCTGACACTATATACCTAGCAGCTCTCTAATCAGAAATTCATGTATACTTGGTATATTCAGAAACAACAGAAGGTCCATCCTGGGGAGTTGGTCATACAAACCATTTGCTTTATATATGAAATGTCTCTATTTATTGTTACTCCCATGTTTGCTTTCCATGACCGAAGACACCTCAATCCACCTGATAAAGCCATAGGGCAGTAATCCATAATCCAGGCAGGCCTCTGATTTTAACCATGATTTCCCCATGATTAGACAAGAATGAATTTTGTAATTTCAGTAATCCACAGTCTCAGTGTGACCTATAAATACATTTTAAGAGGAAATAAGAGAAATGATTATTTGAAGATTAAGCAAGTCTGATTCAGAGAATTGACACGAATGTTTTAAAATATTCAATTTTTTTTTAAAAAAGATTTGATAAAGTGTTTGAGAGCTAGGTGGGAAATATTTAAAATTTCAAACAACCACCACAATCTTAGCCCTGACTTAACAATTTCAGGCTTCAGTTCCTCCTTCTAAAGGGCAAGCTAAAGAAACTGAAAAAGAAACTGCTTCCAGAAGATACGCTGAGCCATGTGATCCAGATTCCAACTCTCTCTACTTCACAACCTATGGCTTTGATCAAGCTGGGAGGAACATTAAGCCATTCAGGTTGCATTTTCTCTCCAAATACTGTCACCAAGCAGCCAGAGGAGGCAAGGGACGCCAGGGGTCAGCCACAAAGCTGAGCTCACCTCTCAAGAACACCACTGCCACTCCTAAGGACAGAGGGGCTAAGTTCTAAACTGGTCTGAGCATTTACCTTCAATTCCAGAAGGCATGTAATCATGAGTATGCAAATTTTACCAAACAGGAGCAAAACGGAACCTTGCTTTTATCAACCAAACCAAACTGCTACTGTTACAGCCAAAGCAGGTAATTGAAGAATTGTGGCTCTAAAACCCTCTCACAACAGGAAGCCTGACATACTGGGTCTCAGAGCCAACTTGCATCCTGCAACTAGAGCCCATTGCTAATATCTAAGGACTACTAGCAAGTCAGATGCTAAACAATGATATTAATCATAATTAAATTATGGGAACATTTTTTAAAAATATACCAAGAAGACAATAAATACTTAAAACTCGTTACCAGATTATTTTCCCATTACCCAGGCTCCTGATGCTGTTTGTGACTACTGTCTCTGGTTCATAGAAAACCATCTACTCAGGAACCCTTGAGTACTGCAATTCCTCCTGACAGAGTCCCCTGCTGTCATTTAGCTGACTTTGCCACCTAAGGTGTCCATCACATCAGCACTTTTCACAGTAGCTGCTGTGCTTAAGCTGACTCTTTTGAGTTGGAATGAACATGTAAATCATGATACAAAGTATAAGGACAGAAAGCAACTACATTTACTGTGATCATGTAACGTACCAGTCATGGCACAGAGTATATGGACAGTCCTTCATGTCCTAAGAGGGAGTATCAAATCCTGTACACGGATGAATCCACTGAGCTGAATGCTAAAAGGCCCAAGAGCAAGTGAGATCTAAGAGTGCCTGGCTCAAATACATTTGATCTTTCTACTACCACATGCAGTACCAGTGTTATTATCACAATGAAATGAACATTGGCTGATCTATCTGTCTGAGAACAACCAAATATGAAGGGTATAGTGTTGTGTGACAATTTCTTCCAAGGCTCATTAAAAAGTTCTAAAGGGAGCTCTTTAAGAAAGTTCTAAAGGGACGCTCATTAAGACTCAGAAAGTAACCAAACAGAAGTCTTAGAAAGTCCTGGAAACAGAAAGTCATGCTCAAAGCCCCCTCTACCTCCCTGGGGTTGTATAAGCAGCAAGGACTGCTGAGGCGACTCAGACCAACCAAGATGCCTGAGTGAGACACTCTGCTAACTGCTGAGCTGCCTGCAAGTGATGCAGTGAACACCAGGCTTCCAGCTTTTGTGAGTTGTCACCTATCCTGGGTGGCTTTTGGCGATGCAGCTGCCTTTGAGCTGTCCATGCTCCTTTATACAACCTCTCACCCAGTCTCCTGTAAGTGACACCAATAAACGTACTGGTTCACCAAGTTGGACTTTGGTGGCATCTTTAGTTTGTCATGACTTCCCTATCTGGGGTGAAGAGATGTTTATGTCATATCTCCCCAGGACTAATGTCATAGGGAAGATTATAGACAATGGACCAAACCTTACTCATTCAGCAATTGGGTTCATAATTACTTCTAATATACTCACAAAGGCAACCTAAGAATTGGACTCTGGGAGCCCCAGAATCAAGAACATCTACATTTTTGATGAACTACTCCAAGTTTAATATGTTACCTGGTACCAGAAATTCTCTTGCAATTCATCACTTCTGATTATCCACTAAATTAAAAATAAGTCCTACCAAGAAATATTAATGCAAAAATTTCTCAAATTTTAGCATCATTTTTCTGAAGGATCTAGAGATTTACTTTTTAAAATATTTTCTCTTTTATGCATTTCAGTTATTTGATTGTGCTATCCTTTGCCATGACATCTTAATGACTGTTCACCCAGTTGTTAAAAGCATTCCAGAGATGGGGTTAGAGGTATGGCTCAGTGGTTAAGAGTACTGGCTGTTCTTGCAAAGGACCTGGGTTCAGTTACCAGCACGCACATGGCGTGGTAACAACCACCAGTTCCAGGGGATCCAACACCCTCTTCTGACCTCTGCAGGCATTGCACAACTCGGGTGCACTTACACACATATAGGCAATACTCTCATACACATAAAATAAAAATAATAAAATATATAAATAAATAAAATATTTTAAAAAGAATTCCAAAGAATTAACAAAAATGTACTTACAGATTGTTTCTTAAAAATTTCTTCTCATCTTGCTTCCTATAAACTACTAGCTTCTCCTGGTGTTGCAGTATGCTTCCATCACCTGCTATGAGAGGAAAGGATCTGATTAGTTCTATTATAAAGGTCATTTCTTACACCAGGTATGGTGGCACTAGCCTTTAATTCTGCTCTCTGGAGGCAGAGGCAGGCAGATTTCTATGAGATCCAAGTAAGCCTGGTCCTACACAGTGACTTCCAGGAAGGCTAGGGCTAGGAAGACCCTGTCAAAAAAACAAAAAACAACAACAACAACAAAAAAAAAAAACAACAAAAAAACCAAACAAAAAGCTATTTCTTGGTTTCTATTGTTAGTCTTTTCTTTTGATGTACCACCTTCTGACTGCCACAGAAACCTGTACTCATGTGCTAGAGAGAGGGAGAGAGAGAGAGAGAGAGAGAGAGAGAGAGAGAGAGAGAGAGAGGCATATGCTGACACATAAGTAAACAACAAATCTTATTAAAAAGGAGCACATGAAGATCAGTCCAAGAGGGAAAAAAAATTATAGCACAACTTGTATAGCTGGGGCTGGGATGGAGAACCCACAGGATACCTTCCATTGTGTTTTCAGCAGAGATTTCAGTTACCTCCAAAGGAGTAGTATAATCATAATCCACCTTCTCTTCCTTTCTCCTCTCCTCTCATAAACTATGAAAAAGCAAGTGACTAATTGCTTAGGAGCACCAGTGAACACTGGCTAGGGCTTAGCTACCAGATGGAGCCAGGCAATAAAGGCCATCCTCCAGCTCTCTGTAACTTATAAGCAGGACAAGGGCTGTCAGCTCTTCTTGGCTTTCTCTCTAGCTGTCCCTGGAGGGCTGCTATGGTGGGACCCCTGCTTCAGTTTCACAGAAGAAGGTACTGATTCCCATGAGAATTCTTGCTGTAGGTATAACTTGTTTAAAATTTACAGGATGGGATGGATGAAACAACTTGAACAAAGAATATCTACCAAAGGGTACCATACAGATTTTAAAAATCAAAAACAATGTTCCAAAATTCTATTGCTTACTAGCCAGGAGACCTTAGGAAAATCCATTCATCTCTGTCTAGCCTCCATTTCTTCCTTTCTAAAAGAGCATCAAATGTCCCCTACTATCTTATCTGTGTGGTAGTCACAATTAAGATGAAAGACATAATCATCATCCTTTGAGCCAACATTATTCCTGCAGCAAGGAAACCTAACAAACACTCAGTGATCAGAACAGCTTTACCGCCCATATGTTGAATTCACCAAATACTGGAGCTTTATATAAGTTCATGCATACAAGTACTTTCCTTTTTCTAAGAGGAAGTAGTTCATAACAATATTTTTCTTTTTAAAATCCTCTAACATTTAGGGTCAACACAAGGGTCAACACACTCTCCGATTTCCTCCTTTCACATAGGGTCATAATAAAAACACCCAACTTGTACCCAGCAGACTACAACTATGGGTCACTTTATGTGAAGAACATGTGGCTCCAAGTGGACAACACTGATAGAATAGGGACCCAAGATAATTTTTTACTGGAGACCCTATTGCTAATTTGGAGCAAAGAGATTAACAAAACCGGTAACGTGGCTTGATCTGGATACAGTGCCACAGCAGTCACCTGAAGACAGAAGCTTCAAGTTACTCAACCATAAGGGGTGCAGGGTGGATTAAGAAAGGAGGGAAGACAAATACCACAGAAATCAGTGCTCTTCCTAGGAAGAAAGAACTGGCCAGTAACAATAAACCAGGAAGGACCTCCCTTCAGGGAAGACCTGAAGCCCTGATCCCTAGGAGGGCATGCTCACGGGTTAGCTATGGCTTTGTATGCCTGGCCACTTCAAACGGAAGCTTTCTAAAAGCATAAGAAATACTGTAAGATTTTATATAGGTTTAAAATAAATAGGCTTGAAACACACCTAGCTATTTAGCAACAGTGTAATCTTTTCCAAGTAGTTTATTCCAGCCCAAGGCTCAGTTTCCAGGTCTGTAAAATTAGGACAATAATACCTACATTACAGAATAGTTTCATAATATGGAGATAATGTGTGCACAGTCATCATCACACAATACAATGTGACCACAAAAGGAAAGCACAACTATCATGCTACTAGTATAACTACAGCAGAGACAATTGAATTCAATGGTAGAAGTCCATTAAATTCAGACTCCCCATGGAAATGGTTTGGAGAGAGGTTCAGATCCTACTTTGACAGCAATGCAAAACTTTCCTAACACTTCTATCACAATGGGGTGTTAAACCGAAGCTGCCACCTTAGCTGGCTGCTTTTTCTGACATAAGCAAAAAGAAAGCCCCAGCTGCATACCTGCTGGCAGTCCTCATATCCTTTTTTGATGGTGAATTCTGGAGAGGGAATGAGCCATTTCCATCACAGATACTGCACTGCTGTGCACTCCACAGCATCTGTGGGCCATGCAGGCTATGCTGAGAAGGGCACATCTTGGAGGCTTCCTTTAGCATCACACTGCAGCTTCACTGAGGACAATGTGGATGAGGCAGGAGTATCAGGACTTTTTAAAGAAGGCACTCCTTGACCCCTTCCAAATCACCCCCTTTCAAACTCCCTCCAATGATGCTGACCATTCAGAATAAGTGGAGAGCTCTTTTCACCCTTCAGAACCACAGTGGACAGTGTGCATAGGGAAACCTGTCTCCCTGCAATGTAGACACCCCTGATGTATGGGGAAAAAAACAACCCTATTTACTGTAATGTAAAATATTTTAGTAGATTAGTTAAAAGGATTGAAATCACCGTCAGGGATGGTAATATGCCACTGCTGCGGTTAGCTGTTCCAAAGAATTACAGATGATTCCAACAGCAAATGAACTTCCCATTCACAGTGCCAAGCACTGGGAGAAGGAAAGGAGTTGTAAGATGTATGAAAGAACGCAGAGCAACGCAAGCACCACCAAATGTAAGCAATCATGTTAGGTGACCCACTTAAAAAGGATAATCTGGATGTATAAGTCCTGGTGAGACTATTATAAGCCCAGTACCCCTAACTATGCTTCTAATAGAGTGCTAAAATTCTACAGCAGTCATGTAAAAACCTAGCTACAAAGAATGAATCCTCTCTCTCTCTCTCTCTCTCTCTCTCTCTCTCTCTCTCTCTCTCTCTCGTGTGTGTGTGGTGCTGGGCATTGAACCAAGGGCATCACACGTGTAAGACAAGCATTATTCCACTGAGTTACACCTTCAGCCATTTGACTGTATACTATTCTCTGGGGCGAGGCTTCAGGTTATTCCCAGGAGGAACGAAAGTGGTCAGATTCAAAAGCAAAGAGCATTCTAAGGCTAAAGTACACGCAAGACTAGACAGGTTGGGAAAAGCTCTTATAGCCACAAGACAAGCTTATTTTAGATTTTTATCCTCTTCCTCCCAGGGAGCTAGCTCACTGAGAGAAGCTGGGGCTTCTACTGAGAAGGCAGTGTCCTGAGTCACTGAAGGCATGGGCTTTGTGGTCACCAGAACTGCATTACCCAAATGAGTCCCGAAGAACTTGAGTACCTTATTCAATTGCTCCATGCTTTCATTCTTCCATCTACAGAATGGAAGTGGTACCAGTACTACAGCAAGATGTAATTCTATAAATAAAGACAGAATGCCTATAAATAAAGCCCATGGCAACCAGCAAGTATTCACTAAGAGCTATGCTAGTTGAGAAAAAAACACAAAAAACTGCCTTCATCCTCAGTAGAGATAGTAACAGGATGAAATCTACAACACAATAACAAAAAGAAGTACTCACATGATCAGACATGATCCAGACCACTTCACCAGGAGACCAGAAATGGCTTGGAGTAGTACAGGGTTGCCCTTAATGATAAAGAGCTAACTGCCTGCTCTGCCTCTAAGCATGTGCCCCGTGAACAGCAGCAGCAGCAATTATAAGCTGTTGGCCAGGGAAAGTTTCAGAATATTAATAGCTTCCACACAGAAACAGAACTGAATGTCTTACAAGATTACTCAAGTCATAGTAAAATCTCGAGTTCAAACCTAGGCAACTCCAGGCCTTATTCTTACCTACTACACCAAACTATTCAATGGCAAGAGAAAGAACTGAAGATAAGACACAGGCCAAAGAAAAGCCAGAGATGAGCAAAAAACCACACCCCAAAGCTGACTGAAGAAGACAGTACCACAGAGCTGTGAGTAGGGCCAAAGAGTTAAAGTGCCATATCTGCTAATGGCACAAAACTAAAAGCAGTCAACACAGATTTCAAAAGAGATCCTGAAAGGAGGGTACTGTGAGTGTGATCTAGTTTTGGAACACAGTGCTTACACAGAGCACAGTGACCCCATAGCATGACAGCTACTTTCTGAGATTCTTTTATCTTTTCTTTCATTTCTTAAAGCAGGAAAGAAGAGGAAGAGGCTGTTAAGGTGGGTGAGGAGGAAGAGCGACGGTGAAAGCAGGCCCTAGCTAAGTACCAGAATGCACAGAGAGGAAGGAAGAAGAAATTTAAGTCCCAGTCAGTCAGATGTGGCAGACTGGAAAGTGGCCCCTTGAGCTCTATCACTTATGATTCATCCGTTAGGTAATCCCCTTCCCTTAAGAACGAACAAGCTCTGTGGCCTGCTTATAACCAACAGAACATTGCAGAAATGACAGGATGTGTGTGTTACATTACAGGAGGTTATAATATCCAGTCTGCTACAAGTTTCCCTTCCATGCTGATTCTGAAAAGTAGACTGGCTGTCATGTTATGCACTACCTAATGAGAGAGCCACAGGAAGGCGAACTCAACAAGAAACTAAGGAGCTTAGTCCAAGAGCCCTTAAGAAGATAAATTCTGCTAAGTACAGGAGATTGAGCTGAATCCTTCCCCAGCTGTGCTTCAGCTAGGACAGCAGCTGCCCTAATACCCCGACCGGCAGCTCTGTGACAAGAAAGGGAAAAAATAACACTGTAATCCATTTTAAAAGCAACACACAGTACCTTCAAAGTAAGCTGAGGTACACCTAAAATAGGCTGCTTTCCTTATGAATGATCTGCTTCTCTTGCATCAACATCTATTAGGTAGGGTAGAAAACAAAAGGGGGCTGGCAGAGAAACTTCTACATGCAGGTCTATCCTACTACTTAATGTATGCTGATTCCTAAGGTCATCGATTCATTCAATAGATATGTGGAGAGTGTCTATGATCTCAGAGCAATGCAGTAGGCACTGTACACAAGAAACTTGTCTGTATATAAGCAAACAATACTTGTTAACATTTGCAACAAAAGTAATCACATCTCAACAAACAACCGAAGGAGAAAGAAATATTTCAAGTATGTATATTGGGAGGCTATGAAGAATATAGACTAGAACTTTCTTTTCTCCTAGAAATATCTATATTTAAAAATAAACAGCAGTGTGCTTTTCTGTGTAATGATATTGCCAGTAAGGCAGTTGTGGGAGCAATCCAAACAAAGGGGGTCACATGCCTCCACAATCCCTGTTAGAGAATGCTCCCAATAGCAGAAAAGCAATAATAAACAAACAAATAAATAAATGCAGCCTTTCAACACTCTCCTTTCCCCACCACCATGAATAAAGAAAGAAGCATTTATCTCCTCCCATGGAACCAACGTTTCCTCTCAACAGAGACTTCAACGTTGTGGGCAATGTGTTAGCATCACCTGGGCATCACTGAACCCTCCCATATTTTAAATGTATCTGAAATGCACTGGCATAATATTCCTAAGTAGTGCTAGTATTTCTAAAGGCAAAAGTGGAACAGACTTCCACACGCTACATTAATTCTAAATGGTTCACGCGTACAATGTTCTTAAATCTTAACAGTACTGTGAGGCACACTGCTACTGCTATCCCTATTTTATAGGTAAGAAGGCTAAAATTGAGTTGCTGACAAGACAGATACAATTATTCAGCAAATATAACTGCATGAAGTGCCTGCCAAGTTAACGGATAGTCAATAAGCTGTTAGGGAAAGTTCTGTCCTACCCAGGCGCCATGCTCTTATTTGTGGAACTTGCCCTTAGCCAATATTTCAGTCTCCTCTCTGTGAGTTTAGGAGTGTACTCCAGGCTGCTCCCTTCCTCACAGTGTGGGGAATACTGGCCTCACTCAAGCATGAAATGCCAGAAACCCCCTGAGCCACCACCTTCCAACTAGCTTTATTTCCAAGTCTCAAATATGTGTCTATTCCCCATGGGTCTCAAAATTGGGTAAGAAAGGTGTTGTTTAACTCCTGCCACTCCAACCTCCAACAGGATTAGGCTTTACTGTATGGCTGGGTGGCAAAGTCTTTGTGAAAAAGGTTAAATACCTTTTTTTTTTTAACATAAAAGAAAACAAAACCTCAGAGATACAAAAACACCACCTACCTAGTCCAACAAGGCATATACATGGGGGATTGTGAACAAACCAGTTCCTCTAACTGAAATGCCTTAGCTCAGATCTGAGACTACTGTGTTTTGATTGCACTGTTTTTAATGCATGTACAGTGTTTTCTGCTCTGACAGAAACAAAAGGTTTAATTACAGAAAACAAAAACCTCTAATTTTCCTACCACCACTCCTCAACATGTAAGTAAAAACCTAGGATATCTTTGGATTGTATTGGATTAGAATGTCCAATTTTTAAATACTTTATTATTTTTATTTTATGTGTATGAGTATTGTCTGCATGTATGTGAGTGCACATGTGTCGTGCAATGCCACGGAGATCAGAAGAGGGCATTGGATTTCCCTGGAACTGCAGTTAAGGGCAGTTTGTAGCCACCATGTGGGTGCTGGGAATCAAACCCAGGTCCTCTGCAAGTGCAGTCAGTGCTCTTAACCTCTGAGCCATCTCTCCAGCCCCAGAATGTTGAATTTTAAACATTGCTTGAACTTGACTTTTTAAAAGACCATTAATTTCATGTGATTAGGACAGAATTTCTAGGAAATTCTGAAATGGCCCTAAACATACTTTACCATTTTGTTCTGTATATTTATGTAAACTAGTGTTTGTAGCACTGATGATGATGAAATGAAAATATCAATCAACTCAGAAAAATATTGAAGTTCTACATTTGCAGATCAAACATTCAGCCAAGATTTAATTCTTTGTATAAAATTAAAGAAGCATGTTCATCTCAATTAGTATGCAACATCTTTAATAAATGGTAAAGTTTGATGTATAGCAAGGAACTGTTTTAAAAGAAATATCTTTATATTATCAGTAGATACTTGATTTTTATGTGCTCACGTACTGAGCACTCATATGAAAATCTCTCATGTTCGAAAAGGGGTATCAAGCAGAAAAAGGTTAAGAGGCCCCTCTCCGACTCCCAGTCCAGTGCTCCAAGGTAAGCAGCTCTCAGTTCCTTCACCATGTGTCACCTGAAAACTCAGTCTCCTTTCCAGGGAAAGGAAATGCCCCTGGGCAACCTTTCCTGTTCCACTGCCCACTTTAAAATGGTGGGAAGCTTCCCAACAGCAGGATTATTCCCACAAACAGGCAAGAGCATGCCACCTTTAGTCTGGCAAAATCTGTGTTTTCACTCTCAATATGATACTTCTACCACTGAAAGCACAGTCACAAAATACTAGAGTAACTCAGGCACCTAGGACTACAAATGTCTTTAATTTCTAGATTTAGCGCTTGATATCTCCTATTGCCCTCAAAATGCTGTGTTTCTAGTTTTAAACATGCACTCTAAATACATGCTTTCATTCAATACTATTGATTTTTTTTGCTATAGAGATATTTTAATTCACAAAATTTGAGCTTTATGACTTCCTATTCAAACCATATTCAATAAGAATACTTTCTTTACTATTATCAGGGCAAAGTTTTCAGAACAACAAAAATCTAATCACATTTTTTCCATGGCAAATTCAAAAGTGAAGTTTACTTTTTCACAAATACATACAGGTGAAGAAAATCGACTAGCATGCTGAGCTGTGTGGAAATGAACAAATGACACACAGAGAAGCACTGAGATGCTTTCACTCTTCCAACAATCATGAAGCCAATAAGAAGTTTTCAGAAGAGCCAAAAGTTCTGAGAAGCACATAACCTAGGGCTCAACTTTAAGTAATTATTTTATTGAAGCCAAATTTTGTGCTTTTTCTCCTCTAGGCCACTATGAACCAAGAAATAATGGGGGGGGAATCTTTTGACTGTGATCAAAATTTAAATGAAAAAGAATCAGCAACAAAGACTGACAGAAATATACTGTGATATGACCTAACAGAGTCATCCCTAAATATCTATTAGCATAGCCTGGAGAAACTATCAGGAAAGGAGAGAAGAAAGGAAACAGGTTAACAATGACACAGAAGAGAGAGAACAGCCCAGAACAGAGGAACTACACGAGGTGGTTGGTATGGACTCTGACTAGGACAGAGGCAGAACAGAGTCATCTGTGAGGACCAGGCACACACTTTCAGTCTTCAGTTATTTTCTTCAAATTCTCAACTTTCACACATTATAGTTTAGAATAAGCACAGAGAATACTCAAATTGAATGGGCATGGTTGAGCTGCACTGAAATGGCATTAGCAAAAACAGGTAATGGGCTGGAATCAGTCTACAGACTGGTTCGCTGACCACTGGCATCCACAGGAAACCCACAGCTGGCATACTCAGTAGGCGACAAGACGCTACAGGCTGCCCTCAAAAGTCTGGCACACCACAGCCTTTTCACTGGCCACAAGTGCCCCGAGGAATGCTAGCCCCACAAGCTCCTAGACCCTGGGGAGTTCAGCACCACCAGGAACCAGCAGAGGGAAGGGATGCATTTGTTCAGTATTAGTTGATTCAAGTGTTCACATTCCGAAAACAAATTTGTACAACATGCTACTGTCTATGACTCACAATTGTTAAACTGTTTTATGACATATTTTACATGGATGGTTGTGGGACAAAAATCATACTAATGTTCCAAAGTAACTAAGGAAAGAAAACTGTCAGGAACAGAGACAAGTGAATGAATCTTGACTTCTGGCTTTGACAGGTCCTTTGCCCTGAAGACCCCTTACCTTTTCTCTCTGTTTCCCTCACCTAGCTCCTCATTTAAGTGTATCAATCTCTTCCTCCAAGAAATGTCTCTCAAGCATCCTAGATAAGGCCAAGGCACATACACACAGTTCTGTGACATGAACTTCACTACAGTCAGTATGCATGTAATTCTCTGTGTGGTATCTGCTTCCCTGTTAGAGGACAGACTTCTAGAAAGGTACACTGTTGAATGCCCAGGTACAAAACCAGCAAGCAGACATGGATTAAATAGAAAGCTCTGGTGCTTACACTGACTGCTTAGCAACGACATTTGATCTCACAGTACATTTTGAGGCTTTACTACCCACATCACCGGCAACATGATAAGGCCAGTGTGAGGAGGAAATTATCCCTAGACTTAAACAGTAAAAGCAAATCACCTGTTCTCAGGTTGGCTACAGTAGAAGCTACAAGGACATTTCTCCCATGCTCTGTCACTTAAAAAGAGCATGATTTTAGTTAATGATAAAACTTACATTTTCAAAGGGGAATAGAGACATTATTTCAGAAGACAGTCCGGCCAGAAATTTTCAAATTAAGCACAAACAACAATACGCCAAAGCAGGAAGCTAAGTTAACCACAAGAAAATCTTGCCTAAAAAAAGACCAAAGTAACAACAAAAAAAATACTCAAAAATGCTCTGAGAAAAGGAGAGCGGGGAAGGCTCAGTCAACTTAGAATTATCTATTCAGCAAAAGACAAATGAAGACATTTTTATATAAATAAAAACTGAGGAGCTTGCTGACCGGAGAACAGCACTGTGAACTACAGGGGGACATTCATTCGTGCAAAAGGCAGGGAACCCTGGAGATAAGAAATGTATATATAAAAAAGAAACGTTGTTTTCCACTATTTTTTCTTTGAAAAATACATAACTTTTATACTACAGTAAAAGCACAATACTGAATTCCTTAGTTTGTAATACACACAGTTGCAAAATTTAAGAGCACAGGCCAATACACAAAGAGGAGAAAACAACTGCTACCAGTTTCTTAAGGTTTGTACAAAATAGTACAATATGAATGCAAAGGAGAGTTTAGATTAAGATGAGTCTTATAATCTACAAAGATGCTACAAATAGAATAAGACAGAGATAAACCTCAAAACCCTAAAACCAAAACGTAATATTAAAGACTATTCAATTAAGCAAAAAGAAGAGGAAGAAAGATACAGATAAAAAAAGATATCTAAGAGATGAGACTAATAATAAAAGATGCTGAACTAAAGCTAATCATATGAATTACTACAGAAAATAAGAATAAACATGGTAACTAATAAATTGCCAAACTACAAAAAAAGCAATACTAACCTCTAACCATATCTACAGTGGATGCTTTTTAAATGGAGATACAGCCTGATAAGCAGGTGGAAAGGATACTCCAGCCTGACCTCAATACAAATCCTGACAAAGACAATAAAACTACGTATTTATATCATTCATAAAACATACCCAATTGAATACAATTCCAGCATAAGGGCAGAAGGCTAGGAGAGTGGATGAGAACAGAGGTTAAAAACAGACACACATGTGGCCAAGTGGCTTTTTGGTCCAGGGCCAAAGCAAGTCAATGGGTCTAGGGATAATCTGTTCAGCAAACTATGCAGGACCAGATAGGCATCAACCTGGAAAGAACCACTAATCCCGACCACTGCCTCATAACATAAGCAAAAATTAAAATGGTAACAGAACTAAGCATGAAAGCTAAATCTGTAAATTATTTACAGAAAAACAAACAAGTGTCTTTGCAGACATGAGGCTGGCAAGCAAAGCATTACGGATAAAAGAGAAAACTGATCATTGGATGCAATCAAGATGAAAATGTCTGCCTTCTGAAATATACAAAGAAAATGAAAAGTCAATCATCAACTACAAAATACTCAGCATGCATACATCTAACAGAGAATGGATATGCAGAATAAATTACTATGATTCAATAATAAAAAGTCACACAACCCAGTTTTTGAAATAACAAAAATTTACAGAGACACTTTATAAAGGATGACACATGGACAGACAGTAAGTGTTAAAAAAAAACATTTTTAACATCATTAGTCATCAAGGAATTCACAGGAAAACACAACAAAATAACACTGGTATCTACCAGTCTGCCAGAGCCATAAACACTGAAGGAAACAAGGGTAAAGAGAGCTTTGGAGTGCTGAAATTATTATATCTTGTTCAATACTGGTGAGCATGCTAAAATACAGAACCCTTTACAAAAGCTCTTTGAGAATTTCTTACAAAATTATACATTTCCTCAATGATGCATTTCGAAGTATCCAAAAGAAAAGACAACATATGTTTTACAGTGAGACTTGTAAAATTACACTCACAATATTCATAATACCCACAACCTACAGCCCACCCAAATGCACAGCAACAGATGAACAAATTCATCCAATGAACTACTACTTGGCACCAGAAAGGACCAATGTGACACAATCAACAACAAATATGAATTTGAAAAACATCAGTAGGTATGGTGGAAGAAGAGAGACACACAAGTACTCTATGTACCAGAGGTCCTGGAACAGTCTGAATCTGTCAAGAGAATCACAGTAGTGTTTGACTCTAGCTGGGGCAAATGACTGGAATGAGCACATGAAAATTTGGGGGCGGGGGTGATAGAAATGTTCTCTTTTGCTTGTTTTTGGTTTGTTCTGTTTTTTCGAGACAGTATCTTTCTATGTGGCCTCAGCTATTCTCAAATGCATCATTCTTCTTCACGAGCCTCCTGTGAGCTAGAGCCTCCTCTGAGTTACCATGCCCAGGGAAAGCATCCTCTATCTACAAAGAGATGTAGACTCCTGAACAGTCCACTTCAAAACAGAGAAAGAACCATGTGCTTGCTATCAAAGTCCTCTATGAACATTTGTTCCAAGAGAAAAATTAAAAACAACCTGTCCTTTATGAATCATTTAATTTTACTTAACCCATTAACATTTGTTTTTGCATGCACATGCATGTGTATGTGTGACTATTTGCACATGTGCGGGCACGCATGTGTCCACAGGTCCATGTGGAGGCCTGAGGCTGGCATGGCACTGAGAGCTTTCTTCCAGCTTACTCCAAGATCTTCTGACTCTACCTTCCCAGCACTGGAATTGTAGGCAGGCCTGCCTCACTCACCCAGCTTAATGTGGGTTGTGGGAATCCTCACATTTGTGCAGCAAGCACTTTATCTCCCCAAACTCCACCACTGACAATTTAAAGGCCACTTTTAACAACACGAGAGGAAAGGCATTCAAAAAGAAAGTAAAACATAAAGTATAACCCTAACTGTTCTAGTGTTCTCATTCAGAACTATTTTACATTTCTACTACAGCCCAGGTAGGGAGTGTACCAAAGTAGTAGTTAGGTGTAAAAAGGGCTAGGGATATAGCTCTGTGACAGTGTGCTTCCCTGGAGTGCACCAGTCCCTGTGTTCAGTCCCCAGCACTGAAGAAGAAAAAAAAGTACAAACAAATTTAGAGAAAATATATGATTTCTTTTCTCTCCCCAAATCATTTATTGTTTATAAATAATAATAATATACAATATTATTTATAAATAATAGGGAAAAGCAAATTGTTATGCCTTTTGAAGAATACAATAATTTTAATAAAAACTTAATTTAGTAACTGTTTTTACCAAACCATGTTTCTTAGCTCTAGGAAAATACCTTCTATTCTTTCTTCTTTATTTATTAATTGACATATAAAAATTGTATATAATTATGATGCTTGGATAAGCCTGTATATACACTGTGAATGGCATCAAGCAAATTAACATATGTATTGCCTTTCATACTTCTTTTGTTGTGGTGAGACTACTTAAAATCTACTCTCAGCAATTTTCAGTAATAAATTGTATTAACCACAGTCACCATTCTGAGTAACACTGCTCTTGCTCAATTCCTTTTAAAAGAAGATCATCATGTCCATAGCACAGGCGATTAGGCAATTGTATATTACCTACTTTCCCAAACCTGCCAAGCCCAGGGTCACAGTCAAGTCCACTATGACAGGTGCTTGTGCACAATAAACCCCAAAGCTGCCAGACTGTCTGTAGCACATGCCTCAAAGGGAGACAGGTTGAGTCTCATTCCTAGGAATCTGCATCTTGTCCTCAGCCTACTTCTAGTCCCACCACTGTACTCATTGCCATTATGTCAAAATCAACAAGGATCTCCAGCATTGTGAAAGCCAACAACCAGTTATCCTTTAGCAAGGCTTCCCAGCAGCAGGACACTGACCTCCCACTGCTTTCTGAAAGGGTGTTGTTTCCTGCCCTGAAGAACATTGACTGTCCCTTCTTTCCAGGACTTCTCATTCTCTTGGGGCTTTTCCTATTTTTTCCCCAAATGACCCCAAACCTGGCCCTATGTGTCACTATAACCCAGAGAACATAATATACCCTGAGTATATCCTAACAGAGATTGTGAACTTTAGGTGATGAAGATGTGTCCCCGTAGGCTCATCAACTGGAGTGTGTGTGCCAGAATGAATAGTTCACACAAAGGAAAGACTAGACCAAACTTTCAGCCTTCACACTAACTTTCCACTCATGCTCACAAATCAATCCTAGAGAGAAACACCACCAAAATATTAGCATTAAACTACCACCAAAATTCAGTAAATATGGCTGGGAGATGCCAAACAGCAAAGCTTTTTGGTCAGGATTCTAAGGATGAATATGAAGTTAATGGTAGTTAACATCAAAATCATAACACCATAAGCAACACATTCATTGGCAATTTTTTAATACAAAACAAATTTTAAAACATTTTTCCTTGACCCTGACCAAGAAAGCAAAGCAGCACATAGGGACTAAATCTACCCCAAACACACTGTCAGCCCTGGAGAGCAGAACCAGCCACCAGTCACTTCCTACTCAGCCCAGAAGGGATGGGAGAAGAGTAAGAGATACTGAGTACTGACCTCACCAAGAAGTCTCTGGGTTTAGTCCATGTGACATTTCCCTTAATCTAATGCTATTTTGTGTCTCATCACTCAGACTTCAGCACAATCTGACATCAACATCCCAGTGAATTACTTTCTCACAGGCTCTGCTTACAAAACACAAGAGGGAAAATCCCTGAACTAAATGGAAGAAAATGTACCATGTCCCCTGTGTCTGCCTCTGTCATGTACACGCCCTTCCAAAACAGTGTCAGTTCCCACAAAATTAAGTCTTCCAAATTTTCACATTTAAAATGAGAATAGAAGAAATTTTAAAGAAAAAAAGCAATTTATTTAAAGAAAAAGCAGAAATGATAGTTCCTGAATCCTTGAGAAGCTAGTTCTAATTCTGAGGTTCTGTTACTTGAGTGTAGAATCTAACCTTACCATACATCTGCTATCACATTTGTTCAAGAGCCTATACAGCTAAGTCTTCACTGTTTACACTATATAAAATATTTTCTAGGTGTTGGGAAACTTTCTAAGATGAAGAAAAAAACTCCTTTTAGAGCAACTTGAGGATGTGGAGGGATTTTTGACTACGGCAAATCTGACTTTGAGCTAGTTTGTCCTAAGTGTACCTTTGGATAAAACCTAGGTGTCCTATAGAACAGGAAAGTATCAGGCACTCTGTACTTGCAGATCCCTTACTTACAAGGGATCACTCCTGCCTAGGATGTTCTTGTCCCAGATGTGGCAGGCTCCCCCATCCTCACTCAGGCCCACAGCTGGACAGTCCCTTCTCACTGAGGAAGCCACTGGCTTGCCTACTTAGGAATGTGTGTGTACACACATGTGCACACAACACATATTACCTGCACTTCCTCCTCTCTCACTCACCAGGCCTTGCTCACCATTGAGCACATGTGTATTTTACTTATTAATTAGCTTATTATCTTTCTCCCACTAAAACAACTGGTCCAAATTTTTATTTTTCTTTCTTATTTTTCTTCCAGTCAATTTTGTTCACTGCTGTGTCTCAAGAAAGGCCTAAAAGAGGAAAGCAGCACTGAAAAGGAGCTGGATACAGCCAGGTGATGACGGTCCCCACTGTGCTCCTGAGTTTTCATTTGAGACTATGTAAATGCAGGCCTTGGCCTATAAAAAGAATTCCTTAAGAGTGGATATCACTTTAGAGAAGAAACTACATGAGAATTTTCATAGAAGTTTTTTTTTTCTTTTAATAATGAGAATAATGTCAGAAAGGACATAAGACAGTTAATTAGTCAAAATAAAAAGAGTGAAAGAAGAAATATTTGTCTTAAACCCATGGAAGTGAGGTCATTCTGGGTTAATGAACATTATAAGCAGAAATTTGCACTTTCTTTTGGGGATAAGGAGTTTGAGAAAGGAATGAGTTTGAAAACAAGAGCAGGGATTGGAAGTGACATCATTTGCCTGACCTTCATCTTCTAGCGACTAATTCCCCAACAGATGGATAAAACAGGTTAACTCAAGCAGTTTTACTCTAATTCATTCACTTTAACAGAAGAGAAAAGGAACAGAACTGATAATACCAAGACAATAAGCATCTCTTCAAAAGTTTTTCTTTGTTTTGTTTTGTTTTGTTTTGTTTTTTTTTCCTACATAGTTCAGGCTGGCTTTTTGAGACAGGGTTTCCCTATAGCCCCAGCTGTCCTGGAACTCACTATGTAGACAGGTACACTTCTGACTGTGTGGGTATTTGCAGGTAAATACATTCATAATTAGCATCTATCCACCAAACATTTAGAAGGAAAAGATTCTGTAAAGCATGAGTGTGATCTTTATTATAATTTCTTTCCAAAATTAATATAGGAAAAAATATGCATATAAAGTCAATGCAAAAAATGCCTAGCACATTTTAATGTAATATTAAAAGTAAAAAAAGAAGAATGCCCCCAAATTAAACTCCTTGCCTAGAGGCTGGGGATACAGTTCAGTGGTATAGCACTTGCCCAGCATGTACAAGCTGAGCTCCATCTTCAAACACCGAGAGCAGGGTTGGGGGTGGGGGGAGACTGCATTGTTTTTTGTCGTTTTGAGGCAGGGTCTCTCTGTAGTCACAGCTGGCCTGGAACTTACTATGTAGAGCAGGCTAGCTTCCATCTCACATAGATCTACCTGCCTCTGCATCCTAAGTCTGAGGACTAAAGGTGTGTGCCATCATGCTTGGCTAAGACTGCATTTTAAAAAGACTTACTTATATCTCCTTTGAATTAATGAAGTTCCCTTGTCAACTTAAATGTATCCAGCTTATTAAAGATAACTGTAAACAGGGCTGGAGAGATGGCTCAGCAGTTAAGAGCACTTGTTGCTCTTGCAGAGGAGCAACTGTTGACACCTCTGCATGGAAGGAGGAGGCAGGGAGAGTCACGGACCCTCACCTGAGCATCCACCTGCACCACCCAACCTGTGGTGGGCAGTCTGGCCCATACTGCAGGTGTTCTGGGTGGGGCTAGGGTACACAGAATGGGGAAGACTAAGGGAGGGGGCTCTATCTATGTGGCTATGGGGAAACCATTGTCCAAGCTGGGTGAAGACTTGCTGGTGTAACCTTAGGGAGGGGGCATCCACCATCTTGTAAGTAACCCCTCACCTACTGCTCCTAAGTAAACTCACTGGTTCCCCAAAGTGAACTTTGGTGGAACCTTACCTCAGTTTGTCATTGAGACCTTGGGAGGAAAAAGTGGACATTGTTTACATCTCCCCAGGGAAAGGAGTTTTAGCAACATACACAATCCATTTTTCTCCAGTGCTAATTCAAAATAAACATCACGTTAAAACACAAACATTTAGCTGGGTACAGTAACACACATGCTTATAATCCACTAAGTAAAGGTCAGGTTTGGGGCCAGAGTTCAAGGCCAGTCTGGGCAACACACAGAGACCCTGTCTCAAAACAAAAACATTTTTTCTTGACTACTGTAGAAAACTGTTATGCTGACACATTTTACAAAATCTAATCTTTCAAGCATAGCTACTCAAAAAAGTCATACTGAATAAGGTTTCTGTAATCCTCCAAATATTAATTTTAAAAATTTTAGGCACAGCAAGTCATGTTGCAAGCCCAAATGGTGTGTTGTATCTGTCATTCCTTTCATGGTAAATACTTAAAATGCACTGTTATTTTTTTA
>NW_008342032.1:2419018-2495336 GCF_000622305.1 Nannospalax galili | reverse complement strand
AGGATGTCAGATCCCCTGGAACTGGAGTTATGGACAGTTGTTACCTGCCATGTGGGTTCTGGGATTCAAACCTGGGTCTTCTGCAAGAACAGTCAGTGTTCTTAAATGCTGAGCCATCTCTCCAGCCCCCTAATTTTTAAAAATCTTAAAATACATAATTTTCTGTACTCTGATCATTGAAACTTAACCGTTCCATCACTTTAAATCAACATTCATAAGGACTAGAGACGTCACTCACTGGTAGACTTCTTACCTAGCATGCACAACACCCTGGGTTTGATCCTCAGCTACGTGTGTGTGTGTGTGTGTGTGTGTGTGTGTGTGTCTGTGTGTGTGTGTCTGTGTGTCTGTAATTTAGCTGAGCATATCGATACACTTTCATTATCCTAGCACTCAGGAGACTGAGGCAGGAGAATGAGGAGCTCAAGTTCAATCTACAGGTACACAGAAAGATCCTATCTCAAAAAATGATAAAAATACACTAATTTCATTTTATATTTACCTAACACCATTGTTCTAGTTTGGTTTCTATTCCTGAGACAAAAACGCTGACCAAAAACTACTTGGGGAGGAAAGGGATTATTTCAGCTTGCAACTCCCAGATCACAACCCAATATGAGGGAAGTCAGGGCAGGTACTCCAGGTAGGAACCTGGAGGCAGGAGCCAATGCAGAGACCATGGAGAAACACTGATTACTGGCTTGTTCCCCTGGCCTATGCTCAGCCTACTTTCTTATACAACCCAGGACTACTATCTATCCAGAGATGGCACCACCCACAGTGGGCTGGGCCCTCCTCCCACATCAAGCAGTAATTAAGAAAATGCCTTACAAGACAAGCCTAAAGGCATTAGAAGTAATTCCCCAACTGAGGTTCCCTCTTCCCAGGTGTGTCAAGTGACAGCTAAAGCCATCCAGGGTAACCATAATACATGTGAAGTTATTAATTAGCTTACAGCACAAAAACTATGTTACTGTTTCCAAGTAATTCTGTTCTAATGAACTAAGGGGTGGGCCAGAGCAAGCCACCTACATTAAAAGATCAGTCACAGAACTAGCCAAAACATTTTTATAGTACAAGATTCTTTGGGCTAGGGAGCAGCAGGTGCACACACTAAAGTACCCTCACGTGTTAGCTGTGCATCGGGTGGCAATGCTTCTCATTACGTATGTGCCCCAGTTTAGGGCTCAGAGTACAGCGGTGTCTTCAAGTCATAAAGCTGATTCTACAGACATGTACAGTATACTGTTAAACTGTATTTTTATAGAGAACTCTTTGTTCATTTAGTTATTCATTCAGCAAACATTTACTGGTTTATATAAGCCGAATATTATACAAGGCCAGGCATCAAACACATCTTCATGGATCCTATAATTTGATATAGAAAGCAGCAATAAATAATAATAAATAACATAACAGGAGAGTAAATATGAGATAAATGTCTATTTGGTAGCTTTATATCTTGGAAGCATAGGCCTCTTCGCTTCTGGAGAAGACGCATGAGCTCTGTGAATGTCTTTCCAAACAAAATGTGAATGTAGCTCCCTTTGTGAGGTCTGAGGCTTACCCTGTGTGGAATACTCAGTCAGAATGGAGGATGTGAAAAGGTTTATTAACTGGCACAATCACTTGAAAATAAGATGTGAAAGGTTGCAACTAATTATGTAAAAGCTGAGAGTACTTGTTACAGATGGGCAACCGACCTCAAAGTAAGAGAGGTTTCAAAATAGCCCAGTCCAGGGTCTGGAGAGATGGTGCAGTGGCTGAGAGCACTGACTGCTCTTGCAGAAGCCCCTGGTTTGATTCCCAACACCCACATGGTGGCTACCAACCGTCTATATCTCCAGTCCTGGGATATAACGCTCTCTTCTGCCCTCCATGGGCACTGTACAACATGGGCTTCACTTACCTACATTCAGGCAATACACTCCTACACATAAAATAAGAATAAAATAAAATATTAAACTATATATCCCAGTCCAAAAAATACAAGAGTTCTAGTCTCAGTGGTATTTATACTGTGAAATTTCAAGGCAGGCTCTTTGTGTGGTATAACAGAGAATGTGACTGAAACTGGACTTTCTTGTCCATCATTAAAAACCAGTTAGTTGTTTTAAAGACATGTGAGAATTAGTGGCAACTATGCAGCTCTCCCTTAATACATCTCTTAGCAGTGTGGCCTGAAATGAATGCGGTCTACCAAACACGGGGCGGAGTCATTCACTGTTATCCACGTGGAACATTTCGTGCCACTAAAAGCACCTTATAAAAGAATATTTAAGCACGTGGAGGAAATGCAGAAGTTGTATTGGGTAAGAAATAAGTATGAAAGACTTGTGGTTTTAACTTTGTATTTTGCTTTAACAGACATGCATATTCACAGGAATAAAAATGGAAGCACCAAATACCAAAACACTGCCAGTGCTCGCTCTGAGTGGTAGTTTTTATTTTGTTTAAAAATGTCCACATGCCAAATTTTCTATGTAGAATTAGATTTTTAAAATACATTTAAGAGCAAAAAGCTAAGCATAACTATGATCACAGCACAAGGGAAGCAGAGACACTCAAGCTCTGGCCAGCCTGCCTCAGAAAAATATAACAACAAAATGCAGGGGGTGGGGAGGGCACTTTACTTACTGAAACGACATGGTGTAAGAGCTAAACTTCTGAAATGTGTATGCAGAGGCCAGAACTACCCTTCCCTGTGGGATTTCAAGGGCAAGTTCTAGTCCCAACTTGCTGTGGACAGAAGAGCTATTTGGTGCAAATGCTAACGCAAGCTGACCTAATTGCTGCTGGCATCCTGAGAAGACCAAACTGGGAAATGACATGCTGCCTAACCAGACACACCTTCCAGGCCTCAAGAGTCACTCCGTCCAGCCTAAACTGGAATTGGCTCTGCTATGAGGAAGCACCAGGCCCAGCTGGAAGCCTCTACTGAAGGATGACAAGAAGTCACTGCTTCAGATTGCCTCTGTGTGAATGTGAAGCCTAAGAAAATTCTTAAGTGTGGCTTCCTTCTAAAGGTCACTGCTGTGTAGTCAGGGAGGCAGTGTAGTGCATAGTCAGAAGCACAGTCCGTGACATCAGACGGGTTTAGGATCGAGTTTGGACTCCCCCATCTCTAACTGCATGATCTCCCCTGGGTTTCATAATCTCATAAGCCTCAGGCTAGTCCCTTTTAATGAGTTAAACAAACCAATTTCCAGCATTTTAGTGAGTAATGAAAATATTTATCAGTGGACCTGGGGGATGTCCTCAGTGGTAGCATATTTGCCTAACATGCAAGAGGCTCCTAGGTTCAATCCCCAGTACTAAGGTGGGGGAAAAATGATTAAAATATTTATCAGAATGGATAGCATCAGCTAATTCAATAACATTCCAAAAGCCTAAATAGAATTTTAAAATCATGTAGCCCCTTATTTGAAAACAAACACACACAACAACAACAACAAAAAAAAATGGATGTCATATATCCTTAAAGTCAAACCAGCCAGGACAGCTTCTCACTGTCCACAATCATGGAGCCAATGCATGGCATATGTGCAGATGTCCTGTTTTTCACTTAGCTGTATTTGGGGTGCTGGGGTTTACACCCAAAACCTTGCTGCACTCCCAGGCCCAGATGTTCTGCATTTAAAAGGATTCAATCTCTGAAACAAGTTTATGATACATTTCTGGTATCAGCTTCACTAGGTTCGTGCTGGAAGGAACAGGACGATGGTACAAAGGATAGCAGAGCCCATGTTAGAAAGAGAATATATTTTTCATGCCTCATAATCGCAGCAAAATGATGAAAACAGTAAATGTTGAAAATATTAATATTTAATCCTAAAATGATACAGAGTAACACCCTCTGAGCTGAGAGCATTAGCAAATATTTTAAAAGTAAAATTAAAGCTTAAAATCTTTCAAGAGTTAAAATATTTTTAAGAGTTTGCATCAAAAGAACAGGCAGTATAGTGTACCATTTCCAGAGTACTCTGAGAACCAGTCCTACAGTGCACACATAACCTGGTCCACAACAGCCTCAATGATGACCAATAAAAGCTCATTTGAGAATGCACATTTGCTGAGTTTCAATATGAACTGCTCCGGTCCCAGGCAAGATGACAATGGGGCCTTCAGCTAGAAATTTCCTATCACTAGCATCTGGCTGGAGCCAAACAGATCACTGCCTTCTTTGTTGTCCTTCAGGCAACAGGAAGAACTATCAAGAGGCTGAGTCAGAATGGCTCAAGAATAAAGAGTGACAGTCCAGGTTAGAGAACAGATTGGCATATTCAAATCCTAAACACAGTCTCTGTTTCCACAAACCGGCTGTGTCTGACACTGGACGGCCAGGTAGACCACATCAAGTTCAGGTCAAGCTCTCCATGGTTACCTCTGACAGCTACTGTTTTGCATCCACCAACAGGGTCTTTTAAAACTGATTGCCATGTGTGCTTTCTGAGACTGGGTCTTGTCAGGCATTTCCTAAGTTTCCCACTTAGGGGGTCCCTAAGAACTCAATGGGCCCGGAAGAGTGAACAGCTTAAGCTTAACAGCTCTGAGATGGCTTTATAAAATTCGAAAGCTGAAAGAGACTTACAAATTCAGAACTGTTCACCAGAAATAACAGCACTAAGGTACAAAATAAATTGAAAGCAAAAAACTCACACTAGCACCTCCACTTCCCCCCATCTTTTCTATTTTTCTAACCTTTTCTTTCTTTTTTTTTTGGTCTTTTTGAGACAGGGTCTCCCTGTAGCCCCAGCTGACCTGGAACTCACTATGTAGACCAGGCTGGCCTTGAACTCACATACATCCGCCTGCCTCTGTCTCCTGAGTGCTGGGACTACAGGCGTGCACTACCACGCCCGGCTTAACCTTTTAATTTTTATTATCATAAAGCTGATATAACACTCTAGTTTTTAAAATTAAAAACTAAGTCCTTAACCCTCTTTTACAAAGAGGTATTTCTCCTTTTATGTATTTATCAACTATCCTTACTTGTCAACAAATAACTGATTATCATAAATTAAGTAGGATGCTTCAAACTAAAGTGAAGACAGAGGCACCTTCTTTATAAGAATGCTCATAATGAGCTGGCCATCTTGTTGAATCTAAAATGCTACCCTCATATGTGACTGCTTGTCAATTTATAGAGGCATACATGGGTATGTGCATAACAATGCAGAAATCCTACCTGGTACCCACAATATGGATTTACATGTGAAAGAATATGGAATCTAGTAAAAGCAGTGCATTTTATTTCGCTCCTGTTTAATTTAATCAGTAACACTCACCTTCCCTCTTCCTTCCCTTCCCTTTTATAATCTATAAGACAGTCTCAATCCTTTTGAGGTTCATATAAGACTTATATCCTCAAGTATCTAAAGAAAACTTTGGCTGCTCTAAGCCTCAGTCTCAAATTTCAAGAGGTTCCTTGAAGCCACACCCGAAATAACCAGTATCTTGAGCATACGAACATAACAGGCTTAACTTTTTTCCTGCTTTTGTGATGCTGGAGATTGAAGACAGGGTCTCACAGATGCTAGGCAAGTGTTCCACCACTGAATTACACTCCCAGCCCACTAATAGGCTTAACTCTATAAATAAACAACTCATAGGACAAAGGAAACTACACTCTTGGCAGTTCTGCAGAACCTAATTCTGTTAAGCAATTGTTTTCATCCCATCTGTAAGAAACGACGTTCAACCTGTAAACAAATATAGTCACATAAAACAGCTGTTATGACAGACAATCAAAATTCCAAATACCTAGGGCCTTCCACTGTAAAGGTATGCAATTAAAACTCTGAAGTTATATATAACAATTATTTACATATTACATAAAACAATTGCCCCTTAATAAGAGCAACATATAGCTTATAAACCCCAAGATTAAGCCAAGAGTTTATCTAAATAAAAAGGAAATAGGATGTAAACTTCAATTCAAATCTTTGCCAAGTCTCATATTGCTTCAGATGACAAGAATCTCAGTTTATCTTGAATAATGAAGTCTTGTTTGGAAACTTGCTAGTGTTAGCTCTGAGCACTGGCAAGTCACATGTCAAACTGGTTACCAAGAAGGAAGCAAAGAGGCTGGGGATATATCTGGGTAGCAGAGTACTTGCCTGGCATGTCCAAGACCCGGAATTCAGGCAGGCCCCAGCACTATAGGATAAATAAGTAAACAAACAAGCAAAACAGAAGCAGAAAAGAAATGGTCTTGATTAGTTCTGGAGGTTGAGCTATGAAATGGAAATATGAGGTAATTTTTAAAAGCCTTAAATATAATGTTAAAAGACAATACTCTGGGATTGTGAATGGCCATTAGAAATGGCCTGTTATAAGTCCCCATTAAGATGATGGTACCGTGAGAGAAAGAGAATCCATATGACAGAAGGGGCAGACACATTCCACAGAAGGTAACAGACACCAAGGGCATTTTGGAAGCTGACAGCAGAGTGACCACATAGTCTGAGAAGCCAACCACAGCCAGCAGAGGGTTCCTTCTGGGATGAGGACAGGGAGACCCTAGGAAGACTGACTGAAAGAGAAGCCTGCCTAGGTTAATTTAGGCTCTTCCTTTATGCAATTTATAAAAACCATGTCAAATGGATCCAAGATCTAAAAGAAAGACCTGAAACTGAAATTCCTAGAAGAAAACACAAAGGCAACAAATGCTTAAGACATGTGAAGTTGGTGATGGTTTTCTGGAATGTGACACCAAAGCCCAGGCAACCAAAGCAAAATGAATAACCTGAACAAAATCAAATTAAAAGCTTCTGTAGAGCAGAGGGAGGAATCAACAGAATCAATGACAACCTATAGAACAGGAGATTGTACTTGTAAATCATGTATCTGAAAGGAACGGAGAGCCATATATAAAGAATTCATACCACCCAATGACAAAATACCAAATAACCCACATTTCAAAATGCACAAAGGATTTGCACAGACATTTCCCTGGCTGACATACAAATGGTGAGCTGCACATGAACAGATGTTCAAAATCAAAACCTGGTATGAGACACTTATGGCCTCACACATTAGAATCAAAAATAGCGGACAAGAGCCAAGTATTGGCAAACATGGAGAAACTGTAACCCTTATTACACTCTTAGATATGTAAAATGGTATAACCAATAAGGAAAACAGATAATGCCTCAAAAATTTAAAGAGAAAACTGCCATATGATCCAACAATCCCACTTATGGTGTATATCAGAGAGAAATGAAATCAGGATTTTGAAGAGAGATTTTACACACCCACATTCACTGTGAGATTTTTAGCAATTGCAAAGAATGGAAGCCACCTAAATGTCAACTAAGGAACGATTAAGAAAAACCCAGTAGGATATTCAACAGAATACTATTCAGTCCTTAAAAAGAAGAGAATTCCATCCTATGCTACAACATGGATACACTTTAAGGTCATTATGAAACAAGGCAGGCACAAGCAGACATAGCAGACAGCAGGTTCCACTTGCAAGGCTTAAGCAGGAAGACAGATGAGGCCTGCCAGGATCTGGGAAGAGGGAGAAGAGTACAGCCGCACTGCTGCAAGATGCAAAGGTCTAGAGACCTTTTATAAAGCACAGTGCATATTAGCCTGTTGTATCTCATACTAAACATGATTAGGAGAGTAAATGATATGTGACTTATATTTTATCACAACAGAGGGAAAACATACAGGTTATCCTGGATTATCTACACAGGCTCAATATAATCATAGGGTTCCTAGAAATAAAAAAGAGTTGGTCAGAATCATGCAGGAGAAGGAAGATTTGATCCACCATCTGATGTTGGAAGAGGACAAGAAAACTGCCAGACTAGGTTTTCCAATCTAAGAACTAAAACATCGGAGGGAGGGAGGGAAGGAGAAAGAAAGGGATGGGCAAGAGGGCTGGGGGAGGGAGGGGGAGAAAAGGGAGAGAGGGAGAGATATGAAATTTCAGAATTCTTGGGATTTGAAGAAAAATGTTCATCGTCTTCTACAGACATAAAATCTTCCTCATATAGTCAACTAGGAAGCAGAATGCCCTGGGACATGCCAGCATACATGACAGAGCTCAGCCAAAGCAAAGTATGATCACAACAAAGTGAATGTTAACATTTAAATGCAGTCTAATGACATGGCTGCATCGAGGAAAAAGGAGAGCTAGGCATGGAAGCACGCACCTAACACTGCAGGGGCTGAGGTAAGATCCTAAATTTGAGGCCAGCCTGGACTACATAAAACTTGCATTCCCCTGCTCCTCCTCACCAGAAAAAGAAGAAAAGAGGGGAAAGGGGAGAGATGGAGAAGGGTTGAGAGGAGAGAAGAAGGGAGGGCAGTGGAAGAAGAGGAGTGGGAGAGGGAGAGGTGAAGGAGAAGGTAAGCAGGAAGAAGAGAAAAGTGGAGACACTGGAAGCCTAAGTGGGAACTAACAGTAATGGCTGCCTATAAGAGAGAAATCCTCAGCAGGAAATCAGAACATAAATCTAGCTTTTATTTTTTAATTTTTATATTTGATGTTTATGAGTGTTTTACCTGCATCTATGTAAGTGCACCCATGTCCTGCAATGCCCACAGAGACCAGAAGAGGGCATTAGATGCCCTGGAACTGGAGTTAAGGGCCTACGGACTGTTCTTAGCCACCTTGTGGGTGCTGGGAACCAAACCCAGGTCCTCTGGAAGAGCATCCAGTGCTATTGACTACAGAGCCATCTCTCCAGTCCCTATTTATTTATTTATTACAAAAATACCCCCATTGGCTTAGAACTTGTTATACAGACTAGGCTGACCTCGATCTCAGAGATCTGTCTGCCTCTGCCTCCTGAGTGCTGGGGTTAAAGGTGTGTGCCACCATACCAGGCTAAATCTAACATTTTTAAAGAAATCATTAAAATGGAACTTATAGTCTATGTTGTTTAGAAATAGATATACACATGAGTACCAGCAGATACAACTAAAAGAGCTGAAAGGGTCTATCTTCAGTCACAAGGGCCATGGGAAAGGCTACTACTTGAATTATTAAACAACACACATGCAGTGTTTACTTCAAAATAAATAAAACACAGAGAAGAAAGAGGAAGAAAAAGAGCAAAAAAATAAGTTCACAAGGCTGCTATACAAATTGTTACATGGAGAGCTTCAATGTTTACTTGCCAATAAATAAACAAACAAATAAACAAACAAACAAATAAATAAATAAATAAAGACAGTAACTGTCCTAACATCATGCACACAGATACTTAAGAGTTTGGAATCAATTTCTAACACCAGCACCACATAAAAATGTCCAAGGGCTGGATGGCAAACATCCAATATGATGATCTGCTATTGAAAGTATAGTAGATGCTCCAAAATGTGACTCACAATAAAGATGGTGATGTCATAAATACATGTATGTATGTGTGTGTGTGTGTGTGTGTGTGTGTGTGTGTGTGTGTATGTGTCTATGTGTGTGTAAGTAAACACAAAAACTGTTCTGGAGTAAGAAAAAATATTACTCATAACACTTTATTTGTATATATTTGTGTTAAATATGTGATTTGATCAATAACTAAACTAATTAAATGGCATACATGTGTGTTTGACTTTCAACTGTCGCCCCGCCCCCAACATATTCAAGTTAGCCACAATCGTTTGTTTAGAATTTCTTATTGGGAATACATAGAAAGTAGACACTTAAGCATAAAGGAATTAAATATTCATTTACCTGAATCATGGTGCTATTTTTCTTCATTGGTCTTCCTTCCAGCCTAGGAGAAAATAAATAAATTACATTCTTCATATAATAAACTGCTAATATGGGAAAGAAAAAACCCTAAAATCGAAGATAATTACTATTCATTTCTTGTTATTATCTATTGAGAAAAAAAATGCTCCTTCATCCTTCCCAGCTTAGTTCTGGCTACCCGGGTATTCAGAGTAAGCTGCCATTGGGCAAGGCCAAGCAGAACAAGCTTGTGTGGGTACCAATAAGACAGTGCACGCTAAGTGCTTCTAAGGGCATACTGTGAATATCTCTACTGTGTATTTCATGAATGATTCCCTTTCCGTGTAGATTAACTGTTAATTTACTATGTAGAAAATAATAGGCAAGCATATTTTTCAAAAGTTAAGAACTGCAAATCTGCATAAACAGGGGTAGCAATAGGTTTGTTTCCTTCTTACTACAATAGTACCAACAAGTTAAATGGAGTAAGTGGGAAGCATGCAGAGGTGTGTGTGAGAGCCGAGAACGTGCACACAGGCCTCGATCCACTGCACAACAGGCTTCGGCTTGCTTCCTTCCATCAAAGATTTTCTCAACTAAATAAAATATGACCCTTCAACATATATTTGTGAATACTTAAATACAATATACGTGCATGTATTAGTATACTAGAGGAAGGGAGAAAAGGAACTTTTAATGCCTATTTATAATCCAGCACTTAGAAAACTGAGATAGGAGGACTGTGAGTTTGAGGCCAGCAAAGGGTGTTCAAGATCAACTGACCTATAAAGACCCAGTCTCAAAATAAAGAAAATTTTTTAATTAATGAGCATTTTTACTACTGATATACATGCATACATAAAAAGCAGAAATCTTGAGTAGCTAATAAAAGTTCTGAAGTAACCACCACTCTCCTAAGAGGTCACTGGCACGCTGACTTTGAACACTATACATTGGTCCTGCCTAGAGGGAAGGATACTAAGGAATCATTATGATCCAGGGATGTGTCTAAGAGTGGGAGAATCTGTACCTGGACCAAAATCAAATGCTTTCAGGAGAGAAAAGCAAGGAGCAACTGCTGCAAGCTGATGCTATTTCAGGTAGATCTGCCATATTGGTGGAGGCACCTTTCCTAGTGGATTGTTAGTCTGAGGCCAACATGGCAAGGTCTCCAGAGACTGCAGGGCAGAGAAGCTGTTTAGAGCAGACATAGAAGGGAAGTGGCCTTTCTAATACCCAGGAAGAAGGCATTACTGAGGCTAACATGAGGAGAAGGAGAAAGACAGGAAAGAGGTGAAGGGAATCGGCCTGCTTTTCTACAGGTACAAAAATATCTATAGACAACGACGCCCTAACTTGCATGATAGGAGCTAGACCAAGCCACAAACGTTATCACTTCACTTGGCCTTCCAGTTCCCATGCAAGCCTGCTTTGCTTCCCTCTGGTCACAGATAATTAGAGTCTAAGCAGCACCCTGTATCTGAAGTTGAGGCAGAGCTGTTCCTCTTAAAACCGTGTGTGCAGGGCCACTGATGTTATAAACAAAAAGAGATCTATTCACAGAAATAAAGTTACTGATTGGATATAGAAACTGTTGCATTTTCCCTGCCCATAAGTCATTTAAAGAAGAATCAAGTTATTCAGAATCCACAGTCTCCTGAATTACCAAGTTGAATGGCTGGCTCTATAAGCAGGCACCCTTACCATTCTGTACCTCAAAGGAGAGCTTTCAAAAGAAACCTTTCTTCTTCCCAATATGCAATTCTGAAACATGTTAACTGGTTTTATTACACTATGACTTTCTCTCTACAACAGGAGACACCTGAAGAGCACCGTGTCCCTCAGAGACAGTTGTATACGCTGAAAGATAAACTACCATCACTTACCGAGGGACCCGTGAGAATGCCACCTTCCAACAACATGCCACACCTCCATGAATGTTTAATTTCCCCACTAAGTAATTTCAGAAAGCAGGGTCAAAATAGGAATGCAATTCAAAAAGAGAATACTCTATTCTGCCATTTGAGATAAGGAATATCTGCTTCTTAAAGACAATATATGAGGTAGTAAAGACACGTACCTAAAAAGGTCTTCCTGCATCCTCAATGATAAATATAAAATTATTTTGCTTGCAATAAATGATGTCACCTCTGAAATACCCTTACATTCAATCTCCCTAAGAATGGATGGGCATTGAAAAGGTCATAGACACTGTAACTTTTTTTTGTTTTTGAGACAGGGTCTCCCTGTAGCCCCAGCTAGCTGGCCTGGAACTCACTACTAGACCAGGCTGGTCTTAAACTCACAGAGATCCGCCTGCCTCTGGCTCCCAAGTGCTGGGATTAAAGGCGTGCACCACAACCAGCTACTCACCACAACTTAATCAGATGTAGACACTCAGCTCAAAGATTATGTAACTTCTCCAAGGTTACAGTTAGAGAAAGTGGTAAAGTGTTCCAAATCAAATCTGATGAACTCCTCAGAATACAGTGCGTTCAGCACGAAAGTTCTGGCTTAATAACAAATACACCTGAGTCTGCTTCTCAATCTGAAATCATCCAGCAATTCTCAAATTTTCTAGTTTCACATTGCTAAGGCTCTGATCCTAAGGAAAGGTGCTGGCATTCCTTTCTTCTGTGTTGATGGAAAGTGTCTTGTTAGCAAGGAGCTTGAGGACAGGAAACAAAAGTAGGCTTGGATGGACTCCTTATAGATTAGATAACCCGTGAAAACAGCGGGAACTCTCTGGTGAGCTTTCTTTCATGAGACTCAGCATCGGGAGGGTATAGTCAAAGCTGGGGCTTGCTTTCACAGCGGAGGCATTCAGTGAAGACACAAGATCTTCCTGGAACTACACGAGTAAGCAAGTTAACTATGCATACATGGGTAGAACAATACATGTCTAAAGAACAAAATTCCTCAATTATCTTTATCCTAAGATTTTAACTGTTCAAGTAGGAATGAGTAAAAACTAAGGCAGAAATCTATACAGACATGCAGAATACTGAAAGGTAGGAACCCTTCTCCTAGTCTTCAAATTCTGCCATAGCAATACTCAAATCCCTATGTGTTTGCTACTGATGACTTTCACCCAGGAAAAACACACTAGAGTAGAAAGTTTCCTAAAGCAGAAAGGAATGGCTATAAGAACCATTCTTTCCTGAGGAAGGAAAGAATTAAAGCCTATGACATTTTGTAAGACTCTGGCAACCTCCCACTTTACATTTGTAGGGTCATCCCCTTGTCCTCTTTCTTCAGGAAGTGCATAGGTTTCTTCTCAGGGCAGCAATCTGGTTGATTGGTTGGTTGGTTGGTTGGTTGGTTGGTTGGTTGGTTAGTTGGTTGGTTAGTTAGCAGGCAGCAGCTGCCCAGAAGTAACACTGAGAGACCATGCCATTGTGTTGTCACTGTGTACCATGCACAGATGATGTGGAAATTACAGCAAGCATGCTTTGTTTTTGAAGTCTGCCTCAAGCCACATTATTATAGTTCAGTAATTCCTTCTGGGGGAAGATGGTGTGTAATTTAGATATGAATAATACAGAGAGATCAGTAATAGCACAAGAGCAATTTAATTACATTTTCCATTAAAACTGCACTTTATTATAACAATATAAAAACACTGAATATTTTCTCTTACAAACAGCATATTTTTGGAAGTTAGAGTTTGGCTTAAAACAACAGCATTCTAAAATATGAAGTTAATGTTTTCTTCCGTTAATGCCTAACTCCCAGCAAAGTCAGTTTACTGAACCATTTCCTCTATTCCTCTGCTTGGTGATGAACCCTTTCAACCGTTGCTCTCTCTCATGAAGTGTCAAAGAACCCAAGGCATGGTCTCTGGCTTTAGGGGCTAAAAGGTGCAGTCTCCTGTGTGCCAGCTCCCACAACGAGTGCCAGCTCTCTTCACAAGGGAGAACTTTCCATTGCTCTCAAGGAAACTTTTACTCTACCCTTCAGTGCCCTGCATTTTTAGCTGCTCAAGAGTAAACACATAACATGCAAGGAATAAGCTAAATGTCTTCTCCCAGGCCTTCCTTAAATGTGCCAGAATTCATAGACTGTCAGGATTCTCTTCCAGACCTCACAGGGCTCTTCCCTCTGAGGTGCTGGGGGACGGACGGGGTTGTAGGAGAAAACACAAAACTTTACTGACTACCCTGTCAGTTTTTCAACTTTCCAACTTGGAAAGTCTGAAATTGACTTTCCTTTTCTTTGTCCTCTGGAAAAAACAACTGAAAGAGGAGTTAAGAAGAAGAGGTTTCCCAGGAGGAAAAGGCAGTTACAAAGGAATCTGCTAAAATGTGGGAGCCAAATGAGATTTGGGGGAAAGGAATTTCAGAGAACTTATACCACACACTTAAGGATGTAGCCGGCCTAAGCAAAGAAAAAGAAGGGCAAGTCTGCCTTTTTTTCCCTCTTTTCTTTTTCTCTCTTTCTTTCTCTCTCTCTCTTTTTTGAGGAAATGATGAGATAAATGTACTCAACAAAGCAAAACTGACAGAAGTCAGGAAATAATCCAGTTTTGAACATGACCTCAGGGCAAGCAACAAGTCCTTCCTCTCACCAAGAGGGACTACATTCCAGTAAAGAAAGGCACTTCACCACCTATCTCACCAGCAAAGGTTAGGGTGGCGTGAAACAGGGATGTCACAACTCACACCACCAAGGCAAATAAGCAACATCAACAGACACAGCTATTATTCCCTGTTAGGGGCCTCATCTGAATCCTTGACTAAAGCCTATGATATACATCCTTTGGTGGTTCACTGTATATGGGATAAAGAACAAACCAGGAAAAAAAAAAAATTCTGAGGAAGAGCTGATCTTCTTAAAGGGAGGGACTCTAGATAGGCTGCCTAAGACCCCGGTGGGATAACGTGCACTGAAGGACATCAGGGGATCCTAACTTGACTTGATAGGCCCTAACATAAATGACAAAATGCATGAAATCCAGTGGGGGGCTATGGGAGGGTGCTGATGGGGAAAAGGATATAAAGATGATTAAAACAAAATTTTCTTAGAAGAAGCATTTCATTACAGCTTTAACATACTCAGTAACAGTTTCCAGAGCAAAGATACATCTCCTTCAAAAGTGACTATAAAATTTTTAGGTTCGCTGTTGAAAGTCCACAGTTTTTAAAAGGAAGCATGGCCCTTTTCATTAATAAGACATAAAATTGAATGCGTTTTCAACTTTAAAAAAGATCTCCATTTCATTTTAGAATATACTGTTTCTTACAGACAGACTCATTGTTTTTGCTAATAGCACTGAGATGTTGGTGCATGTGTCTCTAGTCTGTAGTAGTCATAATCGGTTGCACTCGGATCCTTGGCACCTGTGTATATCTATAAAGTCATCGGGTAGATTTCAATGGTAATGTTCATCACCTCTACTAATTAACATGACATAAATTTTTATGCTTCCTCCTCAAATATAATTCATGTTTTTAATTTGATTTTTTTTGTGTGTGTGAACATCCCAAACCATCTTATTCAACTGTACACCCACTTCCCATAACTCTAATATCTTCCAGAGCCAATTATGAATGGCCATGGTCCAGGAAAATGGATTCAAGCTACCCCAAATACCATGCTCCAATGTGGTAGCACTTTCACGAAGTTTTTAAGGGTCACAAAAGAAAAGGAAGTCATAAATGAAACTAGTGGTCTGTTCTAAAAGAATGTGCCTGATAGACACAAGGGTGTGAAGTTAAGCACAGAGGTGGGCTATGAATGGCTGTTCACTGGGAGCCACCCACAATAATTTGGCTCCAGATCTGCAATACTCTAACTCACCACAATCATCTAATTTCTAATCAGTCAATGAGTCTTGTCAAATCTTTAACACCGGTCTGGCTTTTTTCTGGGACCTTCAGTTCACAATCTCTAAAGGCTGTTTTTCTTTTGTTTGCTTTTAAAACTAACACTACCCCTTTCTCAAAGACAAATTTCAATCTCTGTTACCTTTTACAAGCTACCCAAATGTGTCTTGGTTTCCTAGAACTTTTATTAAGAAATTCCCAATTTGAAGAGATAATTTGTCACCACCATGTCTTGCAAGCATGACCTCTGGGGAGCAGTTTGAATTGTTTTTAAATCCCTACCCATCAGTGCATCAAAATAACCTTTCTCATATTACTGAATCACAGCTTCTTGAGGGTGAGACTCACATTACCTCTGTGAGTGGACCCCAGTGGATGCAGTAGACCCCAGTCAGCACCTGGTAGAAACTTACTGGTTTTCTGCTCAAATGACATCAAATTGAGATTCTCAGCTCACTGGTGAGACCACCTGTCCTTCAAGAGATGTATTTCATTGTTCCATGACTGGCCTACAGCGCCCTGAATGTTACTCCCTTTCTATCACCCACACTGTTGATCTATACCCAACATCTAGCCTAGAAAGAGTGACAGAAATAATTCACAGTGATGGAAAAAATGCCTACCTGATCTTATTTGGATAGAAGGATAGATAGATAAATAGATGATGATGATAGATGATAGATAGATAGATAGATGATAGATAGATGATAGATTTATCAAACTATTATCTAAGCATCAAATAAGCTTTAGATTAGTGATTAATTACCTCCATATTACATTTGAATCTTACTATTTTATAGTTTATTACTGTTTGAATATCTTGTCTTAATAGTTTTTAACCAAAACTTAATTCCTTAAATATAACAGCTCTCTACGCTATGTCCTATCTACTGAAGCACAGCATCCGCCACTTGAAATAGTAACATTATCTCTAGTCAGAAAGTCCCACACAGGTTTTGGCATATCCCAAATAGCCCATGTATAGTCCAACAACTTAATAACTATCTTAAGAACAAATCTTCAAGAGCCTTGCCTTTTGAAGCTGGAGTAGGTATTTACCAGAAATTAAAGATACAATGAGAACTTTGTAATTTAAAATACTTTCAAAATACTTTGAAGTAACATATCTTCAAAAGAAAATTCAACATGAATCATCAAAACAAGTTACTATAATAAACTTTGCCAATCACAAACAAAAAAACCTCTCTTTTGTGTTTCTAAAAGAGATAAAATTTAACAAACAAATAGGAATGTAAGACTGACTAATACGAAATCACAAGTTTACCGTGAACAAAGGCGGAGGGCTAGAGCATATGTTTATAGGTTCAATACGCAGACTGCCTCCCCTCCAAAAATGTGTTCATATGTATAAAATTCACTCACAAGGCAGATTAAGGAAATGTTTTCAAACAAGAATCAAGTAACTACTTCTAGTAGCATTCAGGGTATCTCTTCACCTCCTTTTTCTAAGAAACTCTGCTACACCCTCAAGTCCAGCTGTCTTTCAACTGCCATTTCTGTACCATCTGACACAACTCCATACATGGACATAGCTGACTGATACAGAAAAATCATTTGACCCAAAGAGAGTCATTCATGAACTGGTCGGGTTTGGGAATACCTACTACCTAAAATCCAAAATTATGGGCTCCGCCAATGAGAATAGACCTCAAGAATCAAGCACAATTAAGTCTACATGGAAGTCAGAGTTAGATGCCTGGGCAAAAGGTCAAAAGGGACACTTAAGCATCGTGTGCTAAGTACACAGAAAACAAGAATCAGCCCCCAGTTAGTTCCTGACCTAGGATTCTCAGATTTATATTCTTAAATCCTAATCTTTTCTTTTTTTGAGACAGGGTCTCACTGTGTAGCCCTGATTGGTCTGACTGGATATGTAGACCAGGCTTGCCTCAAACTCACAGAGATCTGCCTGCCCATGCCTCCCAGGTGTGGGGATTAAAGGCATCTCCAGCATACCCAGCTATAATTTTTTCTTATGGCTTCTGCAACCAAGAAAACACCAAAGTTGCACAGCTCATGATAAAAACCTTAGTTACTTTATGTAAAGAAATACTATTGACATATTAGTTATAGCTACTGTCTTTTAGGCTAATTGGAAGAAACAGTTTATATCACTTAAGTCAAGTTGTTTTTAAAGAAACAGAGTTATGTTTGATTTTTAAAAAGAAATACAGCTAGCTTTAACTAGCTCTCATAGTATCAGAAGATACCATGTAAGCCGCTAAGGGAGAAAACCAATCAATGATACTACCCAGCCGTAAAGTCTACAAACCACAACAATGACCAGACCAGCAAACTATCTCTGTTGGTGCAACAGTGGTTACTTTTACCTTGGGAGTAATCAACAGCTGTGCAATTGGATTTAAGGTCCACTCAATGGGAGGGAAATCATGGGTGGTACTATAAACACAGCTACAAACACATGGCTGGAGAGGACATAGACCCTAGAGAAAAACCTATATCTGTCACATCCCTAGGCCAATATAATTTCTTAGTGTATTCTAAATATATATCCTTATATTTACAGACAAGTGTAACTCTCACCACTCATCAAAGAAAACTTCTTTTACAAGAGATGGAGACTATTACATGGTTCCATAACTGGTCAGATGCAGAGAACAAGTGACTGTGAGCTGCGCAGCCCTAAGTGACACATCTACAGAGCAACCTCCTCACCTAAGGCAACATTGCAAAGAGGGAACATAAAGAATATAAGAGCCAGAGGGGCAAGATACCTGCTGCTACTTAATGCATTCGAGACATTATTAGGGAAGCTGTACTAATGAATTCTCCACAGTATCATAGTCTAACAAGGTCTGCTTAAGGACAAAACCAGTTCACATGCCAAGGTGAATGGGGGGAATGTCACGGGGTGCTACCTCAGGATGAAGAGTTACAGGCAATCAATGGATACTGAGAGTTGGAGAATCAGTTTTCTATAGGGGCTAGCTCCCTGAGAGGTTATCTAATCCCAAATGAACAGCCCTAAATACATACACACATGAGCACCATTAAATGGATTTGTACATTATATATGTATATATGTATGTATATTTATAAATGCACATATGTATAACAACAATAATCTAAAAGAGGAGAAGAAATTGAGAGGGAGTGGGAGCCTTGGGAGGCGCTGGTGGGGGACTAGGAGAGATGGAAATAATGCAGACAATATTCATGTATAAAATTCTCAAAAATAAAAAATTGAAAGTTTTTTTTTAAGAAAAAAAGAAATATAATTTTATTATTTTCAACTTCTCTCCTTTGAGCTTTGGGTTTCTCATATAAAAAATGAAGTCAATTTCTGGGGCTGGAGAGATGGTTCAGCAGTTAAGAATACTGGCTGCTCTTACAGAAGACCTGGATTCCAATCCCAGTACCCATGAGGCGGCTAGCATCTGTTTGTTAACTCCAGTTCCAGGGGATCTAGTGCCCTCTTCTGTCCTACGTGGGCACTGCATGACACAGATGCACTTACACACATGCAGGCATAACACTCATACACATAAAAAATAAAATAAAATTTTTTAATGAAGTCAATTTCTAAGAAGGTCTCTAAATTCTCTTCTATGGCTTATAATCTCAATATGGCAAGTTTCTGAAAAACCAATACTTTTGTCAGATAAAGGATTACAACAAGTCAAACAACTGGAAAACATTCTCTATTTTATGGCTGTCACATGATAAATTCTCACCCTACTAACTTCATAATTAGAACTGACAAATTTTCCTATCAAGATTCTTAAAATGAGCCAATTCTGAGACCATCTCATTTTAGTTATTTTTAGATAAATTTGAATTTCTCAGATTATTTGACTTTTATTTCCACTAAAAATATACTAATGCCCTGTCTCTCCATTAGATTAAAGAAACTAATAAATTCTAGTATTATCTGCTTATTAGAGGAACTACTTAGATCAGGAATGATGCTACAACCTTAATCAGTTTCAATATTCTCTTCTTGGGGGCAAAGGGCACGGTCACAATAGATGACACTAGAATACTGGTGAATACTCTCCCTGTTTGGGCTTCAATGCAAATGAAAAGAGCAGTTATCTCAGACTCTGAATCTGTAATCTAACTCAATAAAACTGCTCTGAAAATTTTAAAATATTTTAAATTTTTATAGAGTCTCCTTTGTAGCCCCCAGCTGGCCTAGACCTCACTATGTAGACCAGGTTGGCCTTGAAGTCACAGAGCTCTGCCTACCTCTGCCTCCCAAGTACTGGGGTTAAAAAGTGCTGGTCCTCAAAAAATAATCTAAATGATGTCAAGAAAAACTTGACTTGAAATGGGTGAGACACTCTGGGGCATCTTTTGAATGTTGTGATATACATCATCGGAGTGACCTCTGGGATCGTTCCAATTAGTAAAGCTATATTCTAGTTCACTGAAAGCAGCTCTAAATAATTATTTCATTGTAAATAAATTTTGTCCAGTGGAGATGCCAGGAAGAAAAGATAACCCCAAACATCGTGTTACTGAGAAGGGGAACAAATAAAGCAGCCCGGTGACTCCAATTCCATCTATGTGTTATTCTATAGAAATGAATCAATATTGTTATCATTGATAATTCAGACAGAGATAAACCATGGTCCTTAGCCTTTCCTGTTGAGTCATCTTGGATTACAGGAACAACAGAACCTTGTAGGACAGATACTCTCTCCCCTTGCCCCAAAGGAGGACGATCGATTATCCATGACTGTGAGGCTCAGGCAGTCCTGGAGCAGGAGCAAACAGCTTGTAGAAACCAGACTCATTGCTTCAAACAATGACAACAATTAGGGCATCTTTGAACCACCCTGCAGAAGCAAAGCTGAGACAGTCATCAATCAGGCCACACCCTGACCAGTACCCCTTACCCCTCTCCTGCCCCTTGTTCCAATTCTTCCTCTATTTAAACCTGAACTCAAGTCAGTATCCCATAGATGGAGTCACTGGGCTGCTTTATTTGTTTCCCTTCCCAATGTAGCAACATTAAACAAACTTTTCCCTGATTTTCATAATTACCTATCTCTTTTATTGGTATATTGGGAAAGGTGGCCAAAACCTCAACTTCACCCTAAAATCTCCCATTACAAAATCTTGGTCACATTTTATATAAAATGCAATGTTTTTAACTTTTTGAAAATTTTTCTTTAGCGTTGATGATCCATTTAGAAATTTACTCCATTATAATATCTAGAAAAATGTTTACTATAGCTCTCAGCAAGTGGTAAATATATAACCCATGCAGCTATGAATAATTTCCCTGTGTTATTTGGAAGCCACATCATTGCAATTCAGAGAGTCAGACAGATGGTAACAAACAAATGGCATTGACATAAATAGCTAACCAAGTTACATTCTTGGCTGTGTTTTGTTTGTGTGCTTTTTTGCTTTGTTTCTGATTATTTTATGTTATGTTATGTTATGTTATGTTATGTTATGTTATGTTATGTTATGTTATGTTATTTTTCTAGACCGGGTATCCATGTAGCCCCAGCTGGAACTGTCTAAGTAGACCAGGCTGTCCTTGTCTCACAGAGCTCTACCTGCCTCTGCCTTCCCAGTGCTGGGATTAAAGGCACACATCACCAAGCCCAGCCCAACTTACATTCTTAATCTCTTATGTATATCCACAGGCAACACTGAGGCGTAGCCTTGAATTCCAATTGCACCAATATATAAGAATGCATGTGCTCCAAGCATGGTAGTGCACAGCTTTAATCCCAGCACTTGGGAGGCAGAGGCAGGCGGATCTTTGTGAGTCTGAGGCCAGCCTGGTCTACATAGTGAGTTCTAGGACATTCTTCTTGTCTGCTGGGTTTGTCTTGATGTTGCAATGTTAAGTCATTTATTGTCCTTTTCAGAATGCATGTGCTTCTTTATTTTATTTATTTATTTATTTATTTATGTGGGTGTGTGTGTTTGTTTGTTTGCTTGTTTTTTTGTTTAAGTTCTCCCTGTAGCTCCAGCTGGCCTGGAACTTGCTGTGTAGACCAGGATGAATTAAAGGAGTACATTTATTATCTCAGTTTCTACAGATCAATGCATTTCTCTCTCTCTCTCTCTCTCTCTCTCTCTCTCTGTGTGTGTGTGTGTGTGTGTTATATTGTGCTGTGTTATGTGCATGTGTGCATACACACATGTACATGTGGAGGATCATGGTTGATGTCAGGTACCTTCCTCTACTGCTCTCTGTTGTTAGAGCTCAGCAATTTCTCATGCTGCTCCAGGGATCTACCTGCCTTCACCCCGCCTCTGGCCTTGAGGTTACAGATGTGGGTCCAGATTTTGCACAGTTGTTCAAACTCAGGTTCTCATGCTTGAACAGCAGGCACTTTTTAGACTAAACCTTCTCCACAGCCCCTAAATGTGCTTCTTAATGGATTCAACGTAAGCAAATCATATTAAATACATGTGGAAGATGGTAGGTATACACATGCATCTTACATGTATATTAAACCATAGCTAAAAATATAGTCAGATCTATGCAATAAGGACAGCTAGAGCACATAACTCAGAAAGCAAGGCATAATCCCAATGTGATGTGTTTTTTAACAGCTACATATCCAAAGTAGCAAACCAGACACTTGTACTAAAACCTTTTAAGTCCTGCAAAAGTTGAAACTTCTCAAAAGTCAGATTTGTGATTCTCTACCCATACCTTGACAAACCTTTTAAAGGAAATACTACAGGCATGAAAAGAAAATAGGGCTAAATGATACTTCTTTATATAAACAGGAGGAGGAGGTTAATTGTATTATTCATTTTCTAAACAAGAAAACCCATCAACTGAAAAATCAACCCAGGAGTTTCTTGATATAAGTAAATATGATCCATAAAAACACATTTACAGAAAGAATTTGTACAGCAGACTTCAAAGATTTCTGCAGTAGTAAGTCCCATACTGAGATTTAAAATAGGGATTTGTGTGATTTATAAAAATGTAATTTAAGCACAACTTTTTGAGGATACAACAATTTATTCAATCAAGTGATTTCAAGCTCCATGCATGGGTAAGCTGCTCCTGTTACTTATTCTTAGTTTTAAGGAGCTAAGGGTTTCCTATTTCTCCTAAATATGCACAGAAACTGCCTTCAACGCTGAGGCTCCGTCCTCTTGCCCATCTATGGGTCTGGAGCTGTCCATCTAGAAAAATAAACTGAAATCCCTTCTTGGCTGCAATTACCTTGGTTTCTTTGCTCCATGATGTCTCAGAGCCTTGGCTAATGGAAACTACGTATCTTCATTGCTCAGAACTACAATGAAACTAATGTCTTAGAGAAAATGTTTCACTTAACCAGGCCCCTAGGTTCACTCCTCAGCCGAAATACAAGCTTCCACCCAGAACAGCCATAAGCAGAGACAGAGAGGCCCTCTCCAGCAATTAGAATCTGAGGGTACAAAGGACTGTCCAAGAGGGGCTGAGGACTGAATCCAGGGCCTTGTACATGGTAGGCAACCACTCTATGGTTGAGCTATGTCACTAACCCCAAGAATCTACCCACTCACTACCACAAACCATTAATCTGGGTGACTAAACAACTGTGGGCCACCAAGCATCAGGTCACCTGGCAGACCTAGGTTAAAACAAAACTCCAAAATAGCTTGGTTACATAAAAATATATTGAATACATAACTATCCAAGTAACAAAAAGTAACTTTCTGGGTCAATATTTTTTTTTCCTTTCAGGAAGTTAAAGTTTTCCTGAAATATATTTACTTTCTTATTTTTTTCCTGTTTACGAAATTAAAAAATAAAAAGTCCTTTGAGGCATATTTTTAAAACACAGAAACTCAAGGAACCTTAGTGATCCACAGGAAACGTTTACCCCTGAGAGAGGTTTCTTCCCAGTCTTTTCAAGTTACTGCCAGAAGAGTGTCTTTGATTCAATGCCCTATATCTTAAACATCAAGAACCGGGCCTGGCACGCAGAACTAAATAAATACCTGATTAGTATGGTAAATGTGCTTGCAGACTTTTGTGCTTTTTGAATACTTATGTTTTTATCCTAATTTTGTGCATTTCTTATAAATGCATACGTTTTATAGCCTTGGGACTACATATACTTTCTCACATGTTTTACATATCAAAACATAAGGACACTGTTTCCCAGCCAGTCTACATTTTATCCCTGCCTTCACCCAGTTTTGAGAGATACCTAGCGTGATGTTTTCTGGAGAGCTGGGGTGTTATTTTATTCTTACAAAAGTTACTCAGGTTCACTGTAAAATTTGGGGAAGCATAGCTGGGTTTTACCAGATAAAGGGCATATGTGCATACAACTTGACAGGCTTCATGAGTAGAATTTATTAAAATATCACTAAAAGAAACATTTAAAAATTAACTTGAAGGCCTGGAGTGCTGTGTAGCTCAGTGGTATATCATTTGCCTGGCATGTGTGCAGTTCAATCAGCAGCACTACACACACAATGCAGTCCATATTGCATTGAGCCACAGTTGTGGGTATAGATGACATTAACACAAACCAGAATGAGTAATCCCAAGAGATGCTCTAAATCTGCTGTGTTTATTTATCTAAGAAATTTCCAAACATTAGGTTTTGAAATCAATAGTCTCTCTTCCGTCAAGGTAAAAGACATAAAACAGATCCAAGTAAGTCTAAGGTTGTCTACACAGAGAGTTAATAATTGAACAAAACTTTTTCAAAGCATATTCACATTTTCCACATAAGAAGAAGGAGGATTATTTTCCTTTTATTTCAACTTGGGTGATTTCAGAAAGAGTCTCTATGATTTCTGAATCACTAAAGACAGGTCTAAGTCAACACCTGCAATGAACTTCTCTTTCTACATTCCGTAAAGAAATATTTCTCAACTCAAGCCCTCGGTCCTGTGTGAGGCATTTCGAAGTGGTTTACTTCAAACCTTAGAAATTCTTTCCCATCACTCACCAGAAAACACTACCTTACCAGCCATACATAGTTCCCTCTAGTTCTGTGGCTTAACTGATTTAACTGTGGCCCAAATTCCAGCCTCAGCAGCTCTATGAGATTATAAAGGACACTTTTAAAAAGATAATCATCTGCTAACAGTTCCTGCATAATAAACTTCATTACAACTGTTCCCAAAACATTTGATATTCTATAAACACCTTGTTAAACAAGCAAGGTTGGTACTGTTGGGCTGAGAGATGGCATGGTTACTAAAAGCAACCTCTAACTTGTTCCTGTAAAATGGTCATGACAGCTGTCCATGAGTAATCTTTGGAAAGTATCTTCTGCTGAAGACACTGAAAGAGTCTCAACACTGTAAACAACAGGCAAACCTGTGCTGACTCATCCACACAACCCAAGATCTGGCTTCCACATGGAAGACTTTCAACAAATTCTCTGCAGCAGGTGGAGGTTGTCAGATCACATTTTTCATTCACCAACAAAGCTTTCCCTCCATGGGAACCTCGGAGAGTAGAATATGCAAGGATTATTCAATTTGCCTTTTAATCTACTTAACTCCTGAAGAAGCCTAATTCTTAAACACCTGTTAGGGAAGGAAAAAGAAAAAAGAAAAAAAGAAAAATCTCAGCCATGAGCTTATTAAGTTCCATGGTATACTGTTTCAACCACATCAACCTGCAACCATCCTGGAAGAAATAAGAGACACTTGTGCTTCCCTTTGGCTATCCAAATATTGAACCAATGGCCCCCCAGGAAATTGACATTTCTCGAACTGAGAGAAGGCTGAGACCCTGATGCCAGGCAGAGGGGGAATCTTGCCCAGAAAAATATTTCACACAGTCCTGACGACTTATCAGACCACCTTGCAGGGGAGACTGATGCTGATACAATGGTAAAGGGCAGATCACACCTTGCCCAGCTCCACATCTTGACCAGGACTACTTTATACAAAGCTCCTGCCCTCTGTTTGTACCTGAACCTCATGTTAGGACCAGGAAGATGGAGGGGTCACTACACCTCTTTATTCTTCTTCTCAACATGGCCACACTGAATAAATACCCTTTCTGCTTTCCATTACTAATCATGTCTTTAATTGGTTGTCAGGGAGGCTTTCAGGACCCACGCCCTGACCCTGACTCTGGTAAGAAACCCTCCAAATGATTCCCTTTTGAAGGTCAAAATCACTTAGTAGAAAATAAATGCAGTTCAAATGGAGTTGCCAGAAGCAAATGGAAGGAAAAAATGGTCCCAGCCTCAAGTTCAGAGGTATGAGGTGGTCAGCTGCTGCTAATCTGTTTACTTTGAAAAGGGCTTTGTTCTCTCTCAGCCATAAATGTTCCACTGAGAGAGCTAAGAAGTGGTCCCTCCTTGATGACTCTGGATTAAAATGATTTGCATTTACAATTATTCTAACTATTCAAAACTATGAGCCCAAGCAAGGTTTGATTATTGTTGATTTAAAAAATGCTATGGAAGGCAATGGAAGCATAATGTGAGAAGACAAGTTTTGAAATCAAGAAGTATAAATATGATGCCTATGATAAGGCATGGAAACTATGAGGGGCGTTCCTACTTGGCACAGTCCTTCGTGTTTCTACTAGAACTTAGTAGGTGGGGTCCAGGGAAGCTAATCATCTGACGTGTGGGACAGGAACACCTGTGAGGAACAGGCACACCTGTGATGAGCAAAGAGGAATCTGGTTTGCAGATCATTAGTTGTGTAGCCCTTACTGATCTATAAGACATTCAATTCTGAGCGTCAAGTTCCTCAAAAGTACAAGAGGAATTATACTAATGACCGAAAACCAGGTCTTATGAAGACAAATGTATGATGACATGGTGTGGAGTTTAGAGCAAATCCTGGCTCTCAACTCAACTGTTATGGATCCATCTCAGATCACCTCTGACAAGAACAATTAGTAAAACCGGAGTGAAATTTATTCATTCATGATGTTAACATTTTAGCAGACTAGCATTCAAAATAAATTTGCAAGTTGTTGTTTAGAAAAAAACAAAAATGGCACACACTAACAGCACTAATGAGGCACAGTGCAAGGCAGAGGTTTCCAGGTGGGTCCTAAAATACAGTGTATAGTTCCAAAGGATTAAATACAAGCCCAGGTTCCAAACTCCATCTCAAATGCAGAAATATCTGAAGCAAAAAGCAGTAACATTCCTATTCCATCAGTCCTCTTTCCCACTTTCTATCACTGCGTTCTATCTTCCCTCCCATGAACACCCCCACGGCTACTTATTAACTTCCTGAATGGGAGGGAAATAGGAGGGCAAGGAAGAGGAGAGAGTAAGGGAAGTAAGGGATGGGATCACTAACACTAAAGGCCTTCTGAAAGTCATATGGAAACCTACTACTGTAGAAGATTCTTAAAGTATACATATACAGTATAAAAAGAGTTTAAATGTAGTTACCCTATAATAGGGGTTCAATGATGCCACAGACTGGCAAATACAAAAGCCAATACCAGGAATGGACTCCCTCTTTTGAAGATGCTGACCACGGAGGTCCCACAGACTCTCAAATGATATTGGCTATTACCATTGCTCTTCGTTACTGGTCAGAACTTAAGGGTAAGACTTTATTGCTGCAGACACTACATATCTGAGTCACAGAACAAACAAGGAGAAATCAAACTGTTACTGACCTTGAAACTTCATTTGTACTGGCTAGCTTTCATAGTATTAGAAGGTGCTATGCATACCACTCCAAGAGAAGGTAATCCTCAACCTTACCCACTATAATCCTTATATCTACAATAACAACTGGCCTTGTAAAATATGCTCACTGGTGCAAAAGTGGCACAAATATTCTGGGAGTAACCAACCATCTTCTGATTGGGTTTAAAGCCCACTTCACAAGATGGAGCCCATTCAGGGCACTGTTACCAGAGCCAAGAATCTGTGGCTAGACAGGTCACAGGTGGTAAGGGAGAACCAGCTACTATTATTCTGACAAATAGACATAGTATTAAACTGATTCCTGATGACTTATTGTTATACCCAAAGATTAATGCAGCTCTCAATTCTTACCAGAGAAGCGTCTTTTTGCAGCAGATGGCAATTAACAAAAAGGCCCAAGCTTGGTCAACATACAGAAAAGACTCTGGAGTCTCAGTCCTAAGTGGGACATCTATACTACACCCTCTCCTCTCAAGTCTCAGGGATCATTGTGGCAGAGGCGGTAGAAAGACTGGAAGAGCCAGAGGTAGTAGATAAATACAAAGAAACCATATTGTCTGAACATCACAGGGTAGTTGTATGTATGAACCCATAGCGGTTACAACAACATGCATAAGACCTGTGCAAACCCAAGCTTGACAGACACTATCATGCATGGGGAAGGTAGGCAAGAAGCCTCAGCCCTAGCTGAAGATCTGCTGGCAGCTGACAGCTGCTGGGAGAGAGTCAATTTCTTTAAGGGATATGAAACCTGGTAGGTTGAACAGACTCCAAGATATAGACCCACAACCCAAGAGAGTTTGGGCAACACAGATTAGACTCTATAGGCCTTTATAAGAAAAATTATAATAAAGGACAGGAAGTAGGGGGAGTAGGGGAGGGCTGGAAATGAGAAGGAAGGTTGAATGTGATCAAAATACATTGTATGAACTTCTGGAAGAATCAATTTTTTTAAGTGCTAAAAAAAACCCCAACAACAACAACAACAACAAAATCCAGTGCCAGTTTCATCGAGCACTCATACTTCTCATTAAGAGAAAACTTTGGAAAGACAGTAAAGACTAAAAACCATTTGCAGAAATTGGCTGAAATTAATAAGAACTTGAAGGCCCCATAGTCAGATTGGTTAACGCACGGGAAGACAGAAGAAAAATGCCACACAAACTGGTGACACACAGTGAAGGCAAAACACAGAGCAGCCCAGTCCTGCAGCCGCACTCAGCACAGAGCACCTAATGCAACCGAGTGAACGCCCTCATGCTCATCAACGACACACAGCAGGTCCTGAACTTCCATGGAGCGCTGAGGGTCCAGAGTCAAGATGGCACTGTATGTTGGGGAGGGCATGATCAATGACTGAATTGTACTCCCCATAGTAAAATTTGGTTAAAATACTTCAATTTTAGAAGAAAATATTTAATCAGAATGTGATTTAATCTGCACTTTTCCACAAAGACGAGCAGAATAGGAACTATTTTAATCAAGCTAACATTTAGAGGAGGCTATTCACACAACGATGTTCAAACCCTAGCTTTACCAAGCACAACAGTAAGCCTTACAAGATTATAAACATGTATCTGTCACGACATAGCAGTTTAGTACAAATATACAAGGGCTTGTATGAAACAACATATAAAGTTATCCTTTTCAATGCTGTTTATAAAAGCTTTAAGGTCTAGAGTCTGGTTAAATAAGTTCTTGTCATTTCACAGATTGAAACAGTGCAGCTATTAGAGCGAATGGTACAGATTCCTAATTTCTACCAGGCTGAATGAAATCACCTCCAGAAGAAATTATGAAAGAAAAGAGCTAAGTCTGCAGCTACGGTGTGCTTATAATCTGCCCAGAGCACCTATGGAAGAATACAACAGAACTGAAACTCTGTGTTGCTTAGAGAACTTTTTGAAGTCATGTGCATGTACTCCATTTTTTAAATTCCAAAACAAGGAGCAACCTCTCTTCAATAAAAGAGAACATGTTCCCTGTCTGTCACTTTTCTTCAATTCTGAGCACATCTATAAAACACCAAGCGTGACCAGTCTGGCAAGACAGCTCCCTGCCTTTCTTCAGAACCACCAATCACAGTCCCTACGCTGGAGTAGATGAAGGAATGCTCACAGCAACCTACAGGGAACAAGCCTGAACGTTCTGAAAGGTCTGTTTTTGTATTCTGATGGAAATAATTTTTAATGACCCTAAATACCTTGCAGCCTTTGCTGTCGAGCAGGTGTGGTGCCAAGTATGTTGTCTTGCATAAAGTAATTTTCACAAAAATACAGTCTGCTGGCTCATAGTTGATCTTTACCCCTAACCAAGTGCCAAGGGGACTGGCTAAACCTGTTCACTTCAGTTAATACCAACATACAGCTCACTTACTAAACAGAATCACAAACACTGTGTAGGCTGCCACCAGTGTTATACTCTGCCCACTGCCCTCTGCCAACTCCAAACAATACCCTGAAAAGCAATGAGGCACACAGAACAGTAAATGCCCCTCCCCCCCCATTGGCCCATTCCCTAAACAAAACTCAAACCAACCCCATCAATAATGCACAGCAGCCATCATATGCCCCCAAAGGAAAAGACACAGCTATCCGTACTCCACAGCTTCCAGACCCCAGTTTAAAGACAGTTAACTTCTGGGCTCTCTTACACCACTTCCAGGTGATCATATGGCTTTGGGAAACAAGAAACACCTCCTCTCTACTAGCAGCCAAGCCAGGTCACCATCTGAAATCAAATTCACTCACTATGAGCTATGTGATTACAGGCAAAATGGAGCCAGTCATGCTACCACCTATAGCTCACAGAGCAGCAGTGAGGACAGGCATGTAGAGCTTTTGGCACATGGGCAGCTGCCCATGAATGTCACTAGCATTTCTGTCTCTAAGTGTGAACCTAACTAACTAAAGCATTTTGGTTTCCAAATTCTACTCTGGCTTCTAACTATCAATAAGTGACCGTAAAAGAAAGATAGGGCTGGGGATGGAATTCAGTGGGAGAACTGAGGAATACATCCAAAGCCATGGGTTTCACTCTCAGTACTGCATGAAAAGAAAATAAATAAATAAAAGCCTGAGAGTGGTGGTGCTGCTGAAATGATCCCAGCTACTCTACCCTCTGCCCCACTGGGAAGTCCCTACTCTTATCAGAGTGAGGTATAGCGTCCTCAAAGCATTCCAAGTTTCACCTTAACTGTCAGTAAATATAGGAACTCTGGCTCCAAAATGAGGGGAGTCTCTGCCAGATGTTCCCAATACTCCTATGTTACACTTTCCACACAGCTAGCTTCTAAGGTCCTGTCTGCTAGAAAGTGTGCTCTACTCACCACTAAATTGCTAGCACCTGGCACAGTGACAGCTCACATAGCTGCAGACTAACAAGGAAATGGGGAACCATCTTTTCAAGCAAGACAATCCATTTCACCCATACTAAGTTAAGGCTGGGAGGTATGGTAACCTCCCAGGTATAGTAGCCAGGACCTTCCCAGTTCTATCATATTGAACCTTTCCATGTGAAGTTGAATGGGCCCAGTAAGAGTCTGTATAATAGGCCAGAGAGCAAGTGGGTATTAAGTAGCAAATCCTTCAGCTGACCAGTTCAGACCAGGTAATTCATCCTGCCTATGCTTAACTAAAGTACAAGACTTTTGGTTAATAGTTTCACTGTAACCTTAGTATCTGCTTACCTGTCTAAATGTGAGTCCATGTTATTTTTGCATTTTGCTTTCCCCTCGAGTTGAGAAAGGTACTGCTAAACACACTCAGGAGTAAATCTATGCTGACATCAACTTTCAGGGAAGTACATTTCCAAGAGAAGCCAATTCACCCTGAACTGGGCAAGATGAGAATGCCAATTTCCACCAAGCTGACTGTTAGCATTTTCTAGGGGAACAGAACCAACATTTTCTAAAAGGGATTCATTAGACTGGCTTACACTCTAGAGGCTACGTAATCTGACAATAACCACCTGTGAGTTGAGAGGCGGGAACCAGGTAGCTGCTCAGTCCATGAAGAGCCAGGTCAGTCTCAGTCTGGCACTCAAAGTCTAGAAGCTCTCTGGAGAGTTGCTGGTATTGAGCCCATGTCAGAAGATTGCAGGCGCTGGAGTCTGATGCTGGCAGAGGCTGGCGGCAGCAGTAATAAGATACACTCACTCCATAAGAAGAGAAGGCAGGCAGACACTACTGCTTTCTCTCAGACCTTTTCAATCTGGATCACCCATTGGAAGGTGACACTCAGGGTTAATTCTCTGTGGAAACATCCTCACAGACATGCCCAGAGGCACGGCTCTTAGGTGACTCTATAACCTTGAATGAGAAATGCCGCCCACAGGCCCCAGTTGGTGGTGCTGTTAGGGGAGGTTATGGAAGCTTTAGGAAGGGCAGCAGTCCTGAAGAAAGTGTATTACTGGGGGTGGGCTTTGAGACTTTATAGCCTTGCTCTGCTTCCACTTGACTCCCTCTGTTTCCTACTATGGAATGAAATGCTCTCCCTCAGCTTCCTGTTCCTGCCTCCTGCTGCCATACCTCCCCCTGACATCATGAACTATCCCTCTGGAGCTCTAAGTTCAAATCAGTTATCCCTTCTGTAAATATGTTGCCTTGGTCATGATATTCCATCACAGCAACAGAAAGTAACAAATACACATGGTGAAAGAAGAGTAAAGGAAATATAGTTATCAATGTGATACATGCATATATACACACAAACCTATTCTTAAAACAAGAAAGACCCATGACACTTACAATCCTCATTTCTGTAACAGGTCATATGACCATAACTATTTTCTATTATCCGTTCCACATTCCCTCTACTCCCAGCAAGGACCTCAGGAGGTCTTGGTCCCTTCTCTGAAGTGACCCACACCTAATTCATGAAGGATCTGGGCCATCTCTCATTCCTACCTAGGTTGGGTTGTTACAGTTTCTCATAGACCTTAATCAAAGAGCATGGTAAAACTAAGAGATGCTCAAGCATCTCCTGCATTCCAGACATACTTTTCCTCAATTCCATTGCCATAAAGCAGCTCAAGTTCCCCCTGGTAGTCTGGCTTAATCACTCCTGCTAACACTGTAACTCCTTTCTTAGCCTGTTCACTTAAATAAATCAGGAGCCCAAAGTGGCCAGGAAAAGGTCATCATTTCCAGCTCAATGGAATGGTTATTGAGCCTCCTGATATAAGGATTCCTTCTTCTGGAACCAGGACTCCTGTGCAAATAAACCATAATGTAGTGAGAATGGGAAGCAAACTTTTGTTAGTAGGGGTCATGATGAGCTGACCATTCCCATTCCCAGTCCCTTCATTCCTGGACCCAGGAATCCTGGCTATGAAGGAAACGTTACCATAGATCAGATGCTGATTAAGGGTACATAGAGCCTTCTGGAGAGCCTTGTTCCAGCCCTATAAGGTATGGCCACCTCACTGGCACTGTAAGTGAATCTCCAAAAGACCACTCCATTGTGCTACCCAGCTAGCTGCTTCATGATGATGAGGGGCATGATTAAGTCCACTGCCGCGGTTCTTTGTGAAGCGAGTTCCTTGGTCAGGAACAATGCTGTGCGGAATACCATAAAGAAGGATAGAGCAAATTCTAAGTCCATGCATGGCAGTTTAGCAGAAGCATTACATGCAAAAAAGGGGGCAAATGTATAAGAATAATAAGTGTCTATTCTAAAACCAAAACACTACCTTTCCACAGCAGAAGGCTGCAGCTAGAGTCTGACGTCAGCAGTGGCAGTGATAGACGCCTTACTCACGAAGCAGCAGCTGCAGTAGGCAGGTACGTGCTGCATTTTCCTTAGACCTCTTTATATTTAGACTGCCCTTTGAGGGTGGTTCTTCCCTGCTCAGTTATGCGGAAATGTCACCACAGACACAACTACAGGTATCTCCTAGGTGAGTCTAAGTCCTGTCAAGCTGACAAGACCAACCATCACATTGACAATTTAAAAAATAAAACCGAAAGTTTCAATGACTTCCTATGACTCTTAACATGTCCAATCAATCTGTTTAGTGTGTTAGAATACCTCTACTTATGAATTATATGATGGATTTATCTTTTTCATCCCTCAGAGGGAAGAGTTCAAAACCAATCTATTCCTTTTCTTTGAAAAGTAACAAAATACATAACACAAAATCTGCCATCTTGGTAAGTTTTAACTATGCACTCTCTGCCACTAAGAACATTCATATGGTTGTCAACTACTACCATAGCACCAAAATTTCTGCATCATCCCAAACACAAATTCTGTTAAACAGTATTTTCATTCTCACTACCCCCAGGAAATCCCCATTCTATTGGCTGTTTCTATGGATGACTAGTCAAGATACTTCACATAAGTGTGCTGGCCTTGTTTTTCTTAGCACAAACTTATCACAATGATTTTAAGATCTTATATGCTGTACCATGTCTAAAAATTTCCTTTCTCTTTGTGTGTATGCATGTGTGGTATATGCATGTGTATATGTCTGTATGTATGGGGGGGGCGGTGAAGACCGGAAGTTGGCATAGAAAATTCCCTCTAGTATACCCCACCTTATTTTTTGAGACAAGGTCTCTTGTTGAACCTAGAGTTCACCAACTGGGCAAGATCAGGTAGCCAGCAAACACCAGGGATCCTTTCTCTGCCTCCTGAGTGCTAGCATCAGAAGTACGCAACACAATACCCAGATATTTTTATGTGCATGCTGGGGATCCAAACCAAGTCCCCATGCATGCATGGTAAGTACTTTACTAACAGAGCCATCTCTCCAGCCCCAATTTCTTTCCTTTTAAAAACCAGCCAAAGAGCATCATTGTCTTGTGTGCACATGGCACATTTTGTTTCTCTATACATATGTCAATGAATATTTAGGTTGCTTCCAACAATTAGCTATTATGAATAATGTGGCTATGAACATGAGTGGGTAAATGTTTCTTTAAGATCCTATTTTCAATTCTTATGTCTATATAACCGGAGGTGGCATTGCTGGGTCACGTGGAAATACTATTTTTAATTTTTTGAGAACTGCCGTGCTGTTTTCCACAGTAGCTGCACCATTTGAAATTATTGTCAGCAGCACAGAAGGGTTCCAAGTTTTCCACAACCTCATCAACACTTGCTATTTTCTATTAAAATAGTAACCATCTTAAACATTAAAACCAGGGCTGGAGAGATGGCTCAGCAGTTAAGAACACTGACTGTTCTTGCAGAAGACGGGGGTTCGAATCCCAGCACCCACATGGCAGCTAATGACTGTGTGTAACTCCAGTTCCAGGGAATCCAACAGCTTCTTCTGTCCTCCGCAGGCATTGCACGACACAGGTGCACTTAGCTACATGCAGGCAATACACGCATACATGTAAAATAAAAATAATAAAATATTTAAAAAAACATTAAAACCAGTTGATTGAATTCAAATTTTATCTCATCTATGTAGGTGGCTAAGAATGTCAGAAAACCTGATTTACATGAGTATATAAGTTTACATGAATACATAAATACTCACCTTCTGAGAGGCAATTTGAATAAAGCCCCTAAGAAGAAAAAAGAGGGGAGGGGGAAGGGAATGAGAGAAAAGAACATAGAACAAAACCTCTGAAACCAACTCCTCCAAGGCGAAACACTTTCTGTAAACTTCTGTCCTTCACTTGTGAAGTAGAGCTTCAAATACACACATCTTTAAAGTTCTTGGGAGAAGTTATGAAACTGTATAAACAGTATGGTGGCCAGCACCGAGTAAGCACTGAAGTAAGGAGAGACAGTGATGATAAGGAAGAGGAAGTTTCATTATTACTTGAATACCACAAAAAGCTACAAAAGACCTCATATTAGCATTTAGTATAGATTTATCAGCTATTCAGATGATACTATCCACTATAATGGGATGTATACGCCCAGACCTCAAAGATGTCATTATAGCTAAGAAGATTTTCTCATTTTTGACTTTTAAATAACTATATAAGTATATAAACATATTCTTCCCCAGGGTAGATAGTGTCAGAAAATCAGCAGTGGCAAGACAGCACAAAATTACACCTTTTTTCACAGTTTGAAAAAGTGGTAACAAGAACTTGTCATGGACCTTAATTATAAATAATCTAGTTCTATAGCAAAAGAATAAAGGACAATTGTGAGGTAATTTTTGTGCCCTCTTTTCTTGGTTAACTAATTAAAATGGCTATCTTTCAAACCTTCGGTCCAGGCGAAATGCCTATAGTCTATGGAAAAACCAAAGCACCATTTGCTGAATGCCGCACAGGTACGTTTTCCCTGGGATCTCACCTGGCTTTTAGAGATATTCAGAGAATCTGAGTTAAGTCTTAAAAATCATTAAACTCTACCACCAACTAAGCACCATCTCTGTTTCTGAAACTTGCCAATAAATTCTAAACAAATACAGAATACTCAGGAAGCTGAAGTGTTATATAAAGAAGATGCATAAATACATTTAAACAAATCAAGCAAATGAAAATAGATTTTAAAATCAAAGCTAAATAAAAAAAATGCTAATCCAAACCCTGCAAGAACAATCACAAGTGGCCCGTTCTCAGCTCTTTCCACTTATTTATTGACACTTCTAATCTGCATTAGTCTTCTGATTTGGGTTCCAGCCATATTACATTTTAAATTACTCCTTAAAATTTTGACATAGTATTTACATACTCTGCTGAGAAATATTCATGTAAAACAATACCCTAAAGCCCTAATTATGTGCTGGCTGAGGTCTCCTCCAGTCTTTCCACTGTGCTAATATAAACCCATACTAACCTACTTCCCTATGCACCTGAAGAAATGATCCACAGCATCAGCTCACCTTGATAATGCCAATAGTTTAGGTTTATTAGCTTGCATTTAATCGGGAACGCCTTTCTGCTTCAATAACTGTTCTTTTAAAATGCTTTAAAATTACTTTCCACTTTCTGTAATTATGGTATATGGGTATGTAATTTTAAATGTTTCTCTGGTGGTTCAAGATTTAATGCAGGATCTCATCTGAATTTTTAAAATATTTTATTATTTTTATTTTATGTGTATGTGTGTATTGCCTGCATGTAGGTAAGCGCACCTGTGTCATGCAATGCCCGTGGAGGACAGAAGAGGCTGTCAGATCCCCTGGAACTGGAGTTACGGACAGTTTGTTAGCTGTCATGTGGGTTCTGGGATTCGAACTCGGGTCTCCTGCAAGAACAACCAGTGTTCTTAACTGCTGAGCCATCTCTCCAGCCCCTCAGCTGATTTTTCAAAGAACTTTTTAGTCAGTTCTCTGGAGGCTCAAGGTGGCATTATGAAGATCTATCATCACTGGGTCTCTGATAAAAACTGGGCTGAAACACTTCTGGCCACAAAGCAGCCCTGACAAGATAAATTCTCTTTTTTTCAATTATATTTTTATTTATTTAGTGTGTGTGTGTGTGTGTGTGTGTGTGTGTGTGTGTGTGTGTATGGGTATGCATATGCCATGGTGCGCAAGTGGAGGCCAGAGGAGAGCTTGAGGAAGTCAGTTCTCTCCTTCCACCATGTGAATTCCAGAGACTGAACTCAGTTTGTCAGGCTTTCCAAGTGCCTGTACCCACTGAGCCGTATCACCAGCCCCATAAATTCCTGAAGCAGTTATCATCACTCTTTCAACAAGACAGAAAGCTGTCCCTACACTGTGTATCTGAGGTAGCTGGCATTTGAGTCTTCCTCCTCAGAAATTTCATTGCAAATTGGCTACCATGAGGGAGCCAACAAGAAGCTGGGTGCTTTGGAGAGGAGATGGGTGTGTGGGTGACTATGATCAAAATGAGACATTTACACATATGAAATTTTCAAAGAACACATTTTTTTCCAGTTTTTAAAAAGCATTTTATTATTTTTATGTGTTTGAGTGTATTGCCTGAAAGAACAGATTTTTTTAAAAAGTTGAGTGCTTGGGCCGGGCATGGTAGCGCATACCTTTAATCCCAGCACTTGGGAGGCAGAGGCAGGCGGATCTCTGTGAGTTCAAGGCCAGCCTGGTCTACATAGTGAGTTCCAGGACAGCTGGGGCTACAGGGAGACCCTATCTCAAAAAGACCAAAAAAAAAAAAAAAAAAGTTGAGTGCTGACAAACAGGGTACCTTCTCTCTCACTGTCTGTCATTACCCTAAACACCACCCCAGTTACTGATCTTGTGAAATCTGGATCCCACCTCGCAGAGGCAGCCTGAGTGCGGCCTTCTGCCCAGTACCAACATCACTCCAACCAAGACTGCTGTTGAGAGCCAAGGTTATCTAACAGTCAGAGCACTTCTGAATCTACAACCTTTGGCAAAGAACCTGCTCAGAGTTCCTGGACAGGAAACCAGATCTTCTGAGTCTCACTGTGATGCTTTCAGATATTTCAACTATCACTCTGCATCCTGAGGCATGGCCTGAGATAACCAAATGACAAAGTTGGTAAAAAATCTTACCATTTATTCAGAGCAGCCACATCAAACATATGTTCCCTCCGAACCAAACACTTCTCCCTGAATATTCTAATTTCATCAGCCATCTTAATGTCCTTTATAGCAAGTCCCTCCTCCCACCACAGGACCAGGTACTACACTCTGCTCTCAAGTCTCCTTCTCCTTTACACTGAAACAGCTCTTCAGCTTTTACCTTTTATGTAATTGACATTCTTTTTTAAAAAAATATTTTATTATTTTTATTTTATGTGTATGAGTGTATTGCCTGCATGTATGTGAGTGCACCCGTGTTGTGTAATGCCGCATAGGTCAGAAGAGGGCTTCAGATTCCCCTGAAACTGGAGTTAAGGATGGTCTGTAACCACCATGTGGGTACTGGGCATCGAACCCGGATCCTCTGCAAGAGCAGTCATTGCTCTTAACCGCTGAGCCATCTCTCCAACTCCCATGATTGATATTCTTGAATACTTGGAAGTTATTTTAGGAAATATCCTTCAATTAAGACATTACTTCTATCTGCTTTGATTTGTTTCCTGACAAATTCACATCATCCTTAGCTGGGATAAGTTGCCTGCTGTCCCTTATTAGTAATGCTAATTTTGATTCCTTGTTTAAGATGTTGTTTCTTTTAGAATTAACCATACCATTTAATTTGTGGGAAGAACAGTGACTTTCTTTGATTTCAGTATCTGACCTGTTCATTTGTTCGGTTGGTACTTGCTGAGCACTTGTTCTTTGGAACTGGAGACACAGCAGTGGAAAAAGATACAATCTCACCTCACAGAGTTCATACTCTAGTTAGGAAAGGCAAACACAAGCAAGAAAGTCAATGAAGCGCATACCTTGTGCTCTGCTGAAGTGCTTCCAAGAAAACAATGCAATTCGGGAAAGCCTGGCAGTGAGGAGGAACTGGATCAGCAACTGCTGTTGTGGCCTGTAGTGCAGTAACAACACAGTGCAAAAGAGAGCTTCCGGAAGCACAGGTTGCTCTGTGTCACTTCTGACATTAAGATTCAGGGCAAAACTCCTCAAAGGACACCCAAGGTCTGCATGTAGCACCTCAGCCCTCTCCACTCTCATCTCTTGCCATCTACTCTGCCAATAACACTTGTCCTTCCTCCAAATGTGCCCTCCAGTGCCTCTTCATACTTCCCACAGCCCACCTGCAGTAAGTAGCTTCCTTGTCCTGTCCATTCTCAGCTCCGCACCTGGAAAGTCCTTCAGTGCTGAGAAGTGAGCCAGTGAAATGACCACTTCATAAATTGTATCAGTGCAACAACAAATGAAAAAGAGGCAATTATTTATATTATTTTATAAATAGTATACAAAGTTTTGCACTATATGCAAAGGTACTTGGTTACAATTTTAATTAATTAGGACACTTGATAAACTATGTTTGATTTTTCCCTCTTCTGAGAGTTCATTAAGGAAATCAGCTTGAAGATGCAATTCTGTGTTAGCATTAGCATTGCTAATAAGGGATGGCAGGCATCCTACCTCAGCTAAGAATTAACAAGCAGTTCTTGAGGAAAAGCAGCTTGTAAATAAGCATCAGAAATATGAACAATGTGAATACCTGTGCCAGGGAGATGGCTCAGTGGGAAAAGCTCTTGACCAGAGTTTGATTCTTGGAACCCATGTAAAAAACCACATATGGTACACATCTACAGTCCTAGCACTCCTATGGAGAGATGGGAGGCAGGGACAGGAAAATCAGCTGGAAGCTTGACATTAGCCCTAGGTACACGGGGCAGTCACATCAACAAGAGAGACCTTGCCTCAAACAAGGTGGAAGGTGAGAACTGACTCCTGAAAGTTATCCTCTGACACATATTCCATGGTACATTGTGTGTATATGCCCATACACACACAAATACACTAAGTTAATATTTTTTAAAATGTAAACACCTACAGAGCAGTAATGTAGATCAAACTATCAAGTGACACTTTAGCTCACTTAAGCACATAAGTTTCTAAGACCTAATAAGCTACTCTGTCCTGTTTGATGCTACAGAACTTTCTAGAAAGTGAGACAGGCTTCCCCACTTTTTTTTTTTCCACGTCAGATGGGTAATGTGCCAGTGCATAACAAGGTTTGAGGGCAGCACATGTCACGCATGTGTGTGAACACCCACGCTTATGAACCACAAAAGGACTGGATTCCCCACTTTCAAAGAGGTTAGAAAATGTGGTAAAGGCCGGCAAGATGGCTCGGTGGGTAAACATGATTGCTTGTTACATAAGTCTGACAACCTGTGTTCAATCCCTGGAAGCTACAGTGGAAAGAGCCAACTCCCGAAAGCTGTTCTCTAACATCATGGCTTAAGCATGCTCACACACACACAAACAATAGTGATAAACAAAAACATTTTTATTTAAGACAAAAACTGTGGCAAGAAGATAAAATACACAGTATTATTAAAGCCCTCTGAAAAAAAGAAAACTTACTTTCCAAACAATTAGACATAATTACATAAACAATTACAGTTTTAAGTATGGGTATTTAAGACCTAATTGGCCACCTTGCCTCACAGTCCATTTTGTTATGTATATATATATATATATACTCTGGAGAGAGGAAGGCGCTGTGGTTGCATCCTTCACAACCTCTTTGAGCAGAATGCTTGCTTTGTGGATGCTAACTGCCTTCACTGCACAAGATACTTGCAATTTAGAAATAAATGTCTGGGGTAGACTTTGCCTCCTCCCTGTCAACAGGATACCATTGACCAGGCCCCTCATCTGTTCTTCATGAACTCCCTCTTTCCCCAAGGCCTCTCACTGGACATACTCTTACATCTACCACTAATCAAAAACACTGGGTAATTCTCCTGTCTGTAAAAAGCGGACCTGAACTTTTACCTCCAGTCTTTCCCTATGCCAAGACTTAAAAATGAGGAAAGAAAGAAAAGAGCAACAAGAACAGCAAGGGAAGTAGGTAAAGGAAGCTGCAGGCCTGGACTCACTCCATAGCTGAGCTCCTAAAGGGCATGGCAGGAGAGTAACCCACTGAGAGCCCAGTGCTTTCCATCTGTCCCCATGCCAGAGGAAGCAAAAGGCAGGCAATGTCATCCTTCCCTCATTCTATCTGCACAACAAATACCTGCGCATATTTTACATTTTCCTAACGAGTGGTTCATGATTTTGCTAAGATTTTAGGACTTCTCTATTTAAAACTGTACGGGTCACAGTTTTATCACAGAATACTATGGGGATGGGGGAAGGAAATGGCTTCCCTTTCAGTCTTCTGATCCTAGTATCAACTGCATTAGTACTGGTTGCATTTGTCTATGTCAAGACCTCACAGGCTTTCTAAGTGGATTAGAACAATGCCACTTTATACATGCATACCAATTCTTCTTCCTTATCAATAGCCCCACATGTCAACTGATTGGCTCACAGGTCAGAAAATGAACCTGACAATCAAGTAAGAGTTCCAGCACATATCAGTTTATCTCATGATACCATGATAATATGGACAGAAGCCCAATTTGCAATGTAGTCAGGTCATATGATATACAAAACCATGACCTAAGGGGGCTAGGGAAACAAACTGCTAGATCAAGCACTTTAAATCCTCATGGAGGCAAAACTACCCAGCTCCACTGGCATGCAGAATACTCCCATGTGAGAGCCCCACATTGAGAACATCATGTCTACCCAAACCGCAGTCCTGTGAGTACATTTTACATATGTATCTTCCTTTGTCACTCACTGACAGAGAGATGATTGGTTACCGCCTGGGCTAGAGAGGGAAAATGAACTTGCAAACTTCTGTGAAAACAACAAAATACTGTTTTTCCAGAACAGCTGGATCAGAACGCACTGTCTTAAGTGCCACGGAACAAGAAGTGACTTCTCAAGTCTCAGCTCTCAGCTGACAATAGAGCTCTGCAGCCTGACCTCAAACACATCAAGGTGACAGTCACACATAGGCAGACACCTCCACAGTCACCATCACACCCATAGTCGGATGGTCTGAGACCTCAGAAGTTGGCATGACTCAGGGCTGTGAGCATGTTCACCTTGATGCTGCATATATTTATATAGAGCAGACTATGAGGATCATTTTACCAAGAGAAAGAAAGAATGTCAGGCTAGCCGAGTCACTTCCACTCACACTATGCTGCCTGGTAGCTATAAACCCTTTCATGTCCCTGGGAGTGTAGGAACATGTCACACCTGTTCAGAGAAGAGAGAAGATTCTGAGCAAGCAGGCCTACATAAACAGTGACTGTACTTCTTGTCTAAAGATGAAAACATACTAACAAATATTGACACACATCTAAAAATTCATCATGCAAAATACCTGAAACCAGGATGTGCCGTCCCCTACCTACCCAGTGAGGTTCTCACCAGGCCTCTCCCTGGGGAATCTGATGGAACAAGCTCAGATATCTGGGTGGTGCCTGAGAATCTTTGCTTTTAACAAGCACCTGAGGAGCTGCCTAAGCTCAGGCAAGTCTGGAGAACACTGGAGTGGACAATTATACTGTACTCTGCATCACTTCATAATAGCACCAATCAAGCTAGCTTATAAACGGTAACAATAACAAATAATGGTCTTCTTATATAATCCCCCTTATTTACTGCTACCACGTTGACAATATCCATTTTAAAGAAAGGTTGATAAGTTGTGAAACGTCGTGAAACGTTGCACAGCAAATAGGTGATAGGAAAGAGATTCACGTGTAATTCCAACAGCTGTTCTGTGACCATTGCATACACAGCCTCATGCACAAGCACAGAACCTTCTCACCTCTTATGAAATAATGGTAGTTACTTCTTTCCAAAAAGTCGAAAAGATGTAGAAAAATATTTCTCAGCAATTTCTTTCAAATTACTCCCTACATATAGAAATCCAAACTGTTTTTACCATCCCTAGGAGGTAAAAGAGGCAATCAGAGGGCCAGTGACTCCTCCTGTAAAAACAGTTAGCTTAGTAGAATTACTAAGTATGTTGCAATTTAGTCCCAAAATTTGGTGAACATTAGGTAAGTGGACAGACTTCTTTGTTCTCAAGTGAAGTTGAGCAGCATAAAGAGGAAGGAAGGGCAGACACTTATATTTACATTTATAAAAAAACAACCTCCAAAAATGCAGAGATCCACAACTTAAGATGGTTTGACTTCTAATTCGGTGACTTTGCAATGGTGTCAAAGGCTTCATCTGTCATAGGAACAGTACCCCAACACTCACTCCCTCTCCAGCCTCAGGTTAATTGAAAACTCATCCAAGTCTAAAAAGGAAACAAAAGCCCAAACTGAAGGCAAACTCGTGATTGATCCAACAAGTACTTCCAGAGGCCCTCCCCATGCATACAGCAGAGACCCTGGTCTCCCTGGAGTTCCATCCTCTTAACAAATAATGCTGGACTGTGACAAATGCTGCAGAACAAAAGCAGTGGAGTGGGAGGGTGACTCTGGCGGTCAAGGAAGGTCTCCCTGATAAGGAGTCACCTGAGCAGTAGGTAAGGGAACTGCAGAGCAGGCAAACTTGTGGGTGAGACTCCCGTCCCAGAGGAAAGAGTGCTCAGCTCCCTTTACCCCAGACAAAGCACAATCCTCCAAATCCTTCTGTCTACAGAGATGGCTCCACCCTCTGCCCCTGGTGTTGGGAACCTTCCTTCCCTCCCCTTCCCTCTTCTAGAATACTCTCCCTCGGGGTCTACAGACCTCTAGCAAGGCATTTCCCCAGAGTGACTTTTCTGATCTTTGAATCACATATGGATCCTACAATGCACATTTATTAGACATGGTACTTTTCCCAGCACTAATCACAACTGTAATTAAGTCATTATTTCTGAATTCAACGGATGCCTGCCCCCAACAAACTAATATCCACAGGGGCAAAGATCATATTGATTGAACTCTTTTTTTTTTTTTTCCTTCTCCAGTGCCTGAAAAATAGCAAAGTTCAATATAAAAGAAACCATGCTTCTCGAGCTTCTGTATGCTGTGTCAAAGGCAACACTGTGCTGTATCCACCATGGATCTCCGTCTTCATAACAGATGTTGGGAACTATGAAAAAGCCTTGCTAAAAAAAATGGAGGCACAAACTGAGCAGTGTAGCATGTGTTTACAGCTTCAGTTCATCCTACAGAGCTGTATTGTGAAAGGAAGCATTACAGCAAAGCAACGCCCACCTAAGGTCACCAGGTCAACCACAAATACCTCAGTACTAGGAGCAAATTACAGTGATAGTGTGCTGCACGAGAATTACAACTTAAAACACATGAAGCAAAGAAAGCCCGCTTCCTGTGGCAGGCAATAAAGAGCAGGGCTGCAGGACTCAGGCCACACAACTGGAAGAGGAACAGGAGCTATCACTCCTTAGGAAATCCTCCACTACACACACACACACACACACACACACACACACACACACACACAATGCCAGGTACCACATGCATTCATTCACAGAACCAAGCCAGCCCATGTAAGTAAGCACTGACACAGCAAGACCAGGAAGCTACAATGCAGAACACCAAACCCCACAAGCCCTGTAGTCTGCTGTTAAGTCCCCAAAGTTCTATTCCCCAGTGTGAGTCACCTAGCTGCTCATATCCAAACTGCCCCAGCTTAGAGGCCCAAAGAAGAAAATGACTAGTACAAGATGACACTATCTGTTGCTAGCTACTTCTGGCCAACAAACCCCAGCCCTGTGAGCTCAACCATCCTTCTGACAGATTGACTGCCACGCTAAAACCTTCTGCCACTCACAGAAGGTCACAATGAATACCTCAAGTCAAGCTTTCCTAAGAAATGCTGCAATGCTATAAAAATCCAAAAGCACTGATTAGAGCTGAGTGAAAGCAAAACAGAAAAACTTTATCATCCGTTTTCCTTGCAGCTGTCACTGGATCCGAGTCCTACAACAAGCCCCTGTGTCTGTGCTCCCATGCAGCTCTACTGAGCAACAGAAGCCTAGGAAAACGAAAGCCCTGGGCTTCGGCCAGCAAGGACCTCATTATCCAGGCTAACAAGCAAGCGGCTGGGACACTCCTTTATCAAACACTCTGGAACACCAAAATCACAACTTTGTATGCATGATCACACGTCTGTGCAAGAGCAGAGAGGTGGAATGAGGCCTGAGCTGTGGAATCCACCCTGCACTCCAAACAGCATCTGGATTTTTAGTATCTCTGCAGGAAGTGAAGTTTCTATGGAATTCAACTACTCCACCCTTCCCCAAATGAGCCAGCCAACAACATACAGCCTCTGTTCTAATACCATTTACACCACCACTGGTCCAGGCCAGATTGGCTATCAACTGGCATCATGCTCTTACAAAACTGTGGCAAAAGGGAACCTGAACTGAGGAACTTTCTGCATCAGATTGGTTTGTAGGCCTGTCTATAAGGACATTTTCTTGATTGCTGCTTGATGTGGGTGGATCCAGTCCATTCTGGGCAGTACCATCCATGGGCAGGAGGGCCTGAGCTGTATAAAGAAATGAAGCTGAGCAAGCTACAGGAAGCAAGCCAGTTAGCTGCATTTCTCTATGATCTCTGTTTCAGTTCCTGCCTCCAGGTTTCTGCCTTGAGTTCCTGCCCTGACTTTTCTCAATGATGGACTGTTGTTTGAAGTTAAGATGCAATAAGCCCTTTTCTCCCAAAGTTGTTTTTTGTCAGAGTGTTTTATCACAGGAACAGAAAACAAACTAGAAGACCTAGCCTAGATTGAGGTAGAATGAGGCCTACTGAATCCACACATCAAATCTCAAGGGCAACTCACAAACTGTTGAAGGTGGACTCTCATAAGTCCTAGGCATTCTACCAAAACATGGCCTCCTCAGGAACCATAAGGGTGCTGTGTGAAGGAGTGCTCTGTTTAAAATGATAGTTGTGGGTCTCATGAGGTTCGGGAGGTTTTTTATTGCCTTTAAGAGAGTCAAGTGCTAACATACACCAGAGAACTTGCAACATTTAAAGAGCTATTCTAGCAGTTCACTGGAGTTCCCCTAAGAGTAGGTGTAAAAAAGTTGTCTAGACAGTACTGGGCCTGCACACACACGATCTTGATATTCCTGGTTTTGACAAGTTGGGACAGAAAATATCTGAGGAACAAAACTGTATACTGAACAGGCTCAGACTTTTCCTATCATTATTTTCTAAACAATACAGTATAACAACTTTCTACATAGCAATCACATTATATTAGGAAATATAAGTAATCTAGAGATGACTTGAAGCATACAGGAGGATATGTGTGGGTCTCATGCAAATATGATTCCACTTTTTACAGGGGACTTAAGTATTTTCAGATTCTGGTATCTGTGGGAGTTTCTAAAACAAATTTCCCCTGGCTACGACTGCTGGAATATGGTTTTGTCTGGTGCATGTGAGGCACTGAGTTTCAAACTCCGCTACTACAAAGTGAAAAAGGAGTTTTAAAGTACAAAACTTTATGTAGTATCTTCTGGCAGAACACAGGCTCACTGACTGACTGACTGACTGACTGACTGACTGATACACAGATGGGGAAGGGAAAAGATAGATATACACTAGGTCAGTTTGTCCAAATAATTTGTCAGTAAGAAAGAAAAAAAAGGAAACAGGGTACAAGAGTATAATATGCAAGATAAATCACCCCAGGCCTACATCCTACTTCCAGAACTGTGAACTCCACCTAACAGGGAAAGGGTTGTGCACTCCAGGTCCACATCCTACCTCCAGACCTGTGAATTCATTACTAAGAGAGAAAGGGGTTATACAGCTGTGACAGGAAGGATATTGGATAGGAGAGTACCCTGAGTCCTGATGGGTCTAATCTAACCACATGGGCCCCTAAAATTAAAAAAGCCTTTCCCATATTTAACTACAAAAGGATAGACAAGAAGATCCGCCATGTGCCAAAGAATATGACAGACCCTAAAAGCTGGAAAAGGCCGAGACAGACTATTCCCTCAGGCCTGTGAGAAGCGGATTTTAGCTCAATGTGAGCCATGTCGGGCTTGTGACCTGCACAATAAACTTGTGCTGTTCCAAGCTGCTAACTCCCGGCTAATTAGTTACAGGGGCAATAGAAAATACAGAAGACGAAGGGATTGCTTGCTTAAAATCTTTCCACAGAGTCTGAATCTTTATTGTACCTATACATCTCTTTGACTCTTAGTTAGGGAAGGAGGAAAGAAATTATTCGCCCTTCCTTCTATGTCGTGATTTCCCCAAAACAAGAAAATTTTTCTTAATGCACACTGTCAAAAAACAACATCAACAAACAAAAAATTCTTCAAAAGCACTGCATCTGGTTCTCTCTTTCCCCAGCAGACATAAACTACATACACCCCAAGGTCCGACCCAAGCTCTCCTGCATAATGGCTTTCTCCTCGCCACTCTCCTCCCATTCTGGATCCAAGCTCATTGGCAGGGTCTGGTCTACCTTGTCAGATGGTGACTATGCCTTTTTCTGTGAAAACTCAATAATACTTCAAAACAGACATGTGGTTAATGATCTACAAGCATTTACTCAACTGACTACTGGACAGCAATAAACTCAAACCAATCTCTTAAATTCGACTTTTAAATAAACAAGAAACCTCCTACTGGAAAAAAAGATTACACTGTAAATTTCTTATACTTTATGATCCATTATAGGGAAGGAGGTTGGAAATCTCATCATAGTTGTTTTGGCTGAGGTTTAAAACAATCTGAAAATCTGAGTCTCCTAACTATGACTCTTTCAAAGGCAAAGCAAAGAGAATGAAATCTGACTACATGTTCACATAATAAAGGCTGCCTCACTAAAATGAGGGCCAGTAGCTCTGTTACAATCTTCCAAGAGTATTCTATTAACAGAGATCATGACAGCCCCTACCTCTACAGTAATAGTTATCTCCAGCGCTTAGAAACCAAAGTTCAGGAGAGGCTGCATCCCTGCATCTGAAGGAGCATGTAGCTAATGACCTAGCAAACCTTATCCAACCATAGACAACTGGAGGATACACTGATTTCTTCATAGCTTTTTGTAAAAAATATTTTATTTATTATTTTTATTTTATGTGTATGAGTGTTATGCCTGCATGTAGGTAAGTGCACCCATGTTGTGCAATGCCCACAGAGGAGAGAAGAGGTTGTCGGATCCCCTGGAACTGGAGTTACAGACAGTTGTTAGCTGCCATATGGGTGCTGGGATTCGAACCCTGGTCTTCTGCAAGAATAGTCAGTGTTCTTGACCATGAGCCATCTCTTCAGTCCCTCCTCATAGCTTTTAAGCCAAAGTACATCATTATGTTTACTGATGGTGGTGGTAATGGTGGTAGCGATGGTGTTTTCATTTTAAAGTCCAATTCACAAAGGTATAATTTGTATGCAGTAATCCATCTTTTGTGGTGTGCAAGTCTGTTAGTTTTGGCAAATACTTTCATTACCACAGCTGAAATAGAGAACATTCATCCATCCTCAGGCTTCTCTGCAGTCCATCTTCTCTCCCCATCAACCGTTCCTGATTCCTGACGATCAGTATTACTGACCCTGTACTCCACCTTTTCCAGACTGTTAAACTGTATCTTATTCACAATACTATTCTGACTTCGGCTTTTATGTAACAGTGAATCTGAGATTCATTGATTGGTTTAGTTGTATTGCTTTTATTATTGATGAGTAGCATGCCACTGACTGATACACCCGTTTGTTTAGCCATGTAGCTGAGAACATTTGATGTTTTTTTCTAGTTTGGGAAAAAACTACTAGAGATATCAGCCTATGGGTTTTTGTACATAAATTTACATATTTCTCTTATATACATCCCTATGAGCAAAAGAGCAGGCTTTCGAAAATTACCACAAAGGGCATTGTGGCCCATCCTAACACACAGAAGGTAGAGTCAAGAGAATCAGACTCAAGGCTAACCTGGGCTGCAAAGTAAGCTTCATGCCAGCTTAGGCTACAAAGCCTAGATCCTGACTTCAAAAGTATAAATAAATAAAAGACAATTATTATTTACTCTCCGACTGATATGTGCAAGTCATAGTTCAACTTTCAGATCCTGTTTATTCCTTCATTACAAACTAAGCCAGAATTAGGCAGTGTAAATAAATCAGTGAACAAGAGAACAATGGTCCCTGACTTTAAAAGAACTCAGTAGGAAGAGATTCACATATATATGCAGTTGTAAACTGGTATGTACTGTCCACAGATGAAAAGTAACAAGCACAATCTGGTTAAGAGTGAGAGGAAGGCCCTTATAAGCAAACCCCATCCTCAGATTCAGTGTCCAAGGCCCACCCTAGGAACAAGGTATCCAAGCATTGGAAGCACTAAGTATTAAGTACATAACCAACATGTTCTCAAAATAGAAGACTCTCTGGAAGGCCTCTAGGGCATAAAAGCTTTAACAAAGTCCACTCATCTCCTCAGATAAAAGCTTGAACAAACAGACTCAAGGAACTAGCAATTCCCCAAATGATGATACCTAAGCAACACACGTAGCCCAAAGAGTTCTTTCCAACAACCTGTCACAGTGAGTCCATCCACCATTACAGACCATTTTATCACAAATGCCTTCAAAAAGAGGACATCACTAGTTTTTAACTAATGTCTACCATGACTTTCTTCTCTTGCCTGAGAGACCCACACTTATAACCTCTTTCAGGGCAGAATTTTTCTCTCTCCTTTCTTAGCCTGCACATATTTCTGTTATTAATCTCAATTACTATTTGCTGTCTCACACATACACACACTTGATACCAATAGCCCCAGTTATCTGATTCATCTCTTTTTCTCCTGGCATCTGTATCCCAAGCTCCCAGACACATGATAGGTGAATCAAAGAATGTTCTGTGAAACTGAAGTGTGACTATCAGATTGCATTGCTGGCAGCAGGCTTTGAGGGTAGACTGAGAAACAGATGGGTCTTAACAGGAAAAAAAATCAATCAAAGGCATAGTTCAGGTAGTCTAGTTTAGAAGCATACCACAAAGCAGCTAAATTTTAACAAGCGGATGCCTAAAGACAGACCCAAAGAACGTGTGAAGGAGTAGAAAACAAGACATGCCCATACATGGTAAAGTGCAGAACCAGGCCAGCTTCACACTGTTGAGACAGAGTAGATATGTCCCACTAGTGGAGAGGTGGGATGGAGGGAAAAGGCAAGTTGTGTCTTTATGACTTCATTTCTAAGGGCGTCTGCCAAGGGCTGGGCTGGGAGAGATGCAGATCACAAAAAGCAGCAAGAATTTGCAACAGCTGCTCTGAGAGTAGTTAGGAGATTGGTAAGAAATGGGAGGGGCAGAGGGGCACTTGCAGAAAACAATTAGTCTCTTTCCAGAGAGACTGTAACCTTTCAATTGGCACATTAAACTTTCAAATCCCCCCAGAAGCCCTCTATATACAAAGCAAAGACCCAGGTTTGGCTGTGTGTGAGGCTGGCTCTCCCCTGGGGTGTCCCCTGAGCCAGCTCTGGGGAAGCTCACAGGCCAAGGAACTGGTGGGAATAGCAGACACAGCTCTGGGCCCTGAATTACAGCTGAGCTTCTGCACACAGAAACCATTTACATTTAATAATTAATTAATGCAAGAACTCCAAAATCAAAACGCTGTTTTATAATCTAACTTAAAGGTACCAGCAGTTCCACCCATGATTCCAAACACGACTAAGTGCCATTACAATCAGTCACATTTCACAGAGGATGCCATTTGCCAACTACAGCAGTTCAGAACGATGTGTGAACATATAGAAAGGAGAGCAAAGGGGACCATAGTCTACAATCACGATTTCTTCTCTCCTGGAACATCTAGCAAAGGATAGCTAGCCCAGGGAGCTCCTAGGCAATGATCCAGAATTCATGCAAGCATGAATAGGAACACCGACCAGCTTCTGTGTTATAACTGTTAATAAATGCTGTCACTGTAATGCCACTTGCTAAAACTCAGGCTCCTCGGATGCAAGGTTCCGGACCACACAAGTTTAAGTTTCAAAGATTGCTTCTCCTCCCTCCATTGTAGCTAAGGCTTCAACTGGTAAAGAAATTACTTGATGGTTACAGAGTGCGCCATGAGGTCAAAGAAACTGGCAACCACAGATGGTTGTCAGGCCTCCAGACAAGGTCTTCAAGGTGAGTAGAGCTGTCCCCCAGCTCCATTTTGGAAAGGTTACCCGGGTTGTGGTTCCCAAACAAGGATCCTTCTATCCCACAAGTACTACAGGCTCCTAAACTTCCTCCCCTGCTCTCTCTTCCACTCCATCCCAAACCAAAACTGCCCGCTACAACTAGTTCAGGTAGGAATGAACAATATGAACTGTGAATGACACATGTGCTTCTAATCCCACAAGTCAAAAGAGCAGCTCAAAGTCATACACAGGATGCAAAATATCTCCCAAGTTCCCAGGCACCCAACAGATACTATAATAGCTCATTTAAAATAACTCTACAACCACATTGAATGCACAATTATCAATTAATGGAATCCATATTAAAGTTCACAATGCATTCAAAACTAAGCCACTTAAACAGTCTTCCTATACATACATTTTTCAAAGTAGAAGGCACTTCAGCGCAGCACTCCTAAGAACCTTTTCATATAAAAAACTGGAACTAGGTTATTCTTAATGCACAGGATGCTGCTAGGGAGCAGCAGAGACTGTTTATAAAATGACCGCAGCAGAAAGGTCACACCCCATGTATTTTCAAAGCCATGAATAACTATGAATAAAAGCTGAGTCTTAAAACCCATTTCAACTTTCCTCCTACCCAAGGAAAGAAAGCATATTGTTAACTTCAAAGGGCACAAGCAAGTTATCAAAAAGCTGCCCGTGAGACCACACAAAAGATATTTTGTACAATTTATCTACAAATGCCAAAAAATGCAATCCATTGCAGTTATGCCTCTGCCTACATGCCACTGTGTTGTAGATATTTCTAAATGATGCAGCCTAGGCAAACATTCTAACCTATCCTAGACCATCTGGAGGCTGGGCCGGGGGGGTGGGGGGCAACTAACATTTTGTGACCTGATTAGTGTGAATACATCCCAAAAGTGCATGTTCTGGAAACAATCTCCCATGTTCACCAATTATTTGGAGGCGAAGCATTGATGATATCATTAGGATTTGAGGAGGTAATGAGGGTGGGATTCAAGTTAAGGCATTGACAGCTTTATAAGAAAAGGAAGACAGCCAAGCACCCAAGCTTCCTCTGTCTCACTATGTAAGTGACTATGAACCAAAGGCTTCCTCTGTCTCACTATGTAAATAACTATGTATCATATTATGATAGAGCAAGAAGGCACTCACCAGATGCATGCATTTAGACTTCTTAGACTCTAGAAGTATGAGCCTAGCAAACCTTTATTCTTTACAAATTACCTGAACTCAGGTATTTTGCTATAGAGACAAAAACAGATGAATACATCTACCTATAATTTATCAAGGCTTTACATGACATCATCTCTTGAGTTTGCACCAAGTCCCTTAATAATCATTCTTCTTTAATAACAAAAGTCTTTTTAAAGTATTTTATTACTTTTATTTTATGTATATGAGTGTATTGCCTGCATGTATGTGAGTGCACCCGTGTTGTGCAATGCCACGGAGGTCAGAAGAGGGCTTCGGATTACCCTGAAACTGGAGTTAAGGATGATTCGTACCCTCCATATGGGTACTGGAAATCGAACCCAGGTCCTCTGCAAGAGCAGTCAGTACTCTTAACTGCTGAGCCATCTCTCCAGCCCCAAATTCTTACCTTTTATTTTATTGGGTTTTTTTTTTTTTTTTGGTCTTTTTTAAGACAAAGTCTGAGTAATAGCTAGGCCTGGAACTCTCTATATAGACCATGCTAGCCTCATTCTCACAGAGATCCACCCTCCTCAGTCTCCCAAGTGCTAGTATTAAAGACATGCACCACCACACCTGGCTATTTATTTTTTAGTATTTTATTTATTACTTTTATTTTATGTGTATGAGTGTATTGCCTGTATGTAGGTAAGTGCACCCATGCCATGGAACTGGATCCTGTGGAACCGGAGTTACAGATGATTGTTAGCTGCCATGTGGGTGCTGGGAATCAAACCCAGGTCCTCTACAAGAGCAGCCAGTGCTCTTAACCACTGAGCTATCTCTCCAGCCCCATCAAAATTCCTAGTTTCCTAACTGATACCTAAAATAGGAAACACAGTGCCCATTCTTTAGGTAGGCATGTGGCTGTCAGCTATGCCCCAGTCTAGTGGTTCTATAGAGCCCTTCCCTTCCCAAAACTCTTTTAGGCCCAAACTATTTCATAATATTGCTACTACTTTTTCTTTTTAATACTCATGGAATTTTCATATGTGGCATGACACATAATACTGCCACAGACTAATGGGCAGAGCAGATACGAGAACCCAGCCACCTTCTATTCAGTTTGATAGGACATGATTCACAAATATATAAAGAACAGCACTCTTCTATTAGACAATAGTTCATAAAAACTCATTTATGAGCTAGAGATGTAGTTCAGTGGTCATGCACCTGCCTAGCATACACAAGGCCCTGGACTCAAGCCCCAGGACCTTTAAATAGAAAATTCTAATCCAGTAATCAGGAGACAAAGGCAGGTGAATCTCTGTGAGATCAAGGCCAGCCTAGTCTACATAGGAAGTTCTAGGCCAGTTAGGGCTATAAGGAGACCCTGTCTCAAAAACAAACAAACAAATGTTAACTTGCAATGAGTTTATTTTTCAGTGAATTAACAGTTTTTAAATTTCTCACTTTTCACTTCAAATATCAAAAATATTAGCATCAGTTTCCAACTGCTACTGTGGCAAATGACTATAAATTTGGTGGCTTTAAAGTGATGTGCGTTTGTCATCTTATAGTTTTGGAGGTCAGAAGTCCACCGTACGTGTGTTGATAAGGTGGGCTCCTCTTAGAAGTGTTAAAAAAGAACATATTCCCAGCAGGACTCTTTGGCTGTGGTCTCCTAGCACAGGCATCACTTTGATCTCTGCCTCAATCTCATGTCTCCTCAGACACTCACCCTCCTACCTCCCTCCTTAAAGGGTGTTCATTTGGTGATCCCGGGCCTACCTCTAAACCCTTGTTTAGAAATATGGCTGAAGAGTTCAGAATCTTCTTCCCATCTTAAGATCCTTAACTTAGTAGTTATAGTCTTTTCTATATGAAAGAATTTCCAAGTTCCAGGGGTTAGCACACAGACATCTTTGGGTGTCATAATTTTGCTTTCATGATATGCTGAATATAAGTCATATTAGCAAAGTTCTTTGGAGTCCTCTTTTTTTTTTTTTTTTTTTTTTTTTTTTTTTTGTCTTTTTATTGGTTGTTTTTTGACAGGGTCTCTATAGTCACAGTCTACCTGGAAGTCACAATGTGAACCAGGGTGGCCTTGATCTTCGCAGAGATTCACCTGCCTCTGCCTCCCAAAGGCTGGGAATAAAGGCATGCACCACCACACCCAGCATCCTCTCTCATTTTTAAGAACAAAAGGGCTGGGAGACAGCTCCGTTAAGTGCTTGCTGGGCAAGTATTAGGACTTGAGTTTGATTGGCAAAAGAAGAAAGGTGGGCACAGCAGCACACACCTGTAATCCCTGCACTGGGAGCAGAGGCAGAGGCAGAGGCAGAAGGACCCCTGAGGCTTGCTCACCAGCCAGTTGAGCTGCAACAGCGAGCTCTGGGTTCAATGACAGGACTCTTCTAAAAACACAGTGGAAAGTAACTGGGGAAGATGCCCAATGTCAACCACTGGTCTCCACACGCAAAAACAGAGAGAGGGTGCGGAGAGACTATAAAAATAAAAAGGTCCTAAAACCAAAACACTTAAGAAATACTGCTCTACCATATGAACAGATCAAAGCAGTTATTAGGTGGGAAAAGTGAATCTGAGGAAAACTAAGTGGTTAGCCAAAACCGAACAGTCTGAGTAGACTTCCATCGGGACCAAGGCAGTCTGGTCATCGCCACAGCGGGTACGACTTCCTCTGTACCACGCTTCTAATCCCACAACGCCTGACTGTAGCAAATACAAGAACTGTTCTCTAGGCAGCAAATTCTTGCAGGCAGCAGGCATCTAATAAAGACTACAACAAGAAATATTCCAAGGTAAACTGGTGACCAGGGGACAAATTAAGCTGAAAGGTGTTTGAAGTACTTTTAACTTTTCAAACCATTACTTAGAAGTATACTAATCTATTAACTCTGAGAGAAGGGGAAGGACAATGTAGAAATGGCTGGTGCTCCAGAATTCACTGCAAAGGGACATGACTAGAGCTCTGAGACCCAGGGAGCACACACGACAAAGCACTGTCCTGCATTCATAACCAGGCCTAGTGACCAAAGACAGATTCACAGCCACTCATCTGGACAACAACCAGCGAGCCTTAGTTCGAGCACCCTAACAGACCCTAACAGACAAGAACAACTGAAATGAACAATGAAAAGAACAATGAAATACTGCATTCTTAGGCTGTCAAAAATCTCAGATTTACAGTGGGAAACTAACTGACTCAGGTGAACTCTATTAGAACTGATCTTGCATACTTTATATATACTAATAAGAAATTTTAAATTATGGATTCAAACTAATCACAGTCTTCAAAGGGACATGTTTATAGTAAAAGACAACAAGCAGGAGGCTCAGAAGGTCATCTCCTGCTCTGTCCAATGAACTGCCTGACCCAGGCCAACAGACCCAAAGCAAGGGTGACTGCATTCGTTCCCTACAACCAAGCAGCATGCACTAGTGAAAGCCAGTCCAGAAGGCTTGCAGGGTTCCCTGGAAAAGTATGTGCATGTATGCATGTATGTGAACTCCTGTTCCAGGTCTCACCGCCCCCCCCCCCCCCGTGTGTTCTACTATCCCAACCATTTAGAAAGCAAAATCCAAAAGCTGGGCATGGTGGCCCACACCTTTAATCCCAGCACTCAGAGGCAGTGGATCTCCGTGAGTTCAAGGCCACCCTGGTCTACATAGCAAGTTCTAGGCCAGCTGGGGCTATAGGGAGACCCTGTCTCAACAAGACTGAAAAAAAAAAGCAAGCAAGCAAGCAAAATCTAGCCTAGTGTGGTGGTACATGTCTTTAATCCTGGCCCTCCAAGGAAGAGGCAGGCAGGCAATCTCTGTGAGATAGGGGCCAGTCTGGTCCACATAGTGAGTCCAGATGGACTGGGACTAGGGAGACCCTATCAAAAAACAAAAAAAAAAAAAAGGAAAGAAAAGAAAAAGAAAGCAAAACTCAGCAGCAGCTTCTGAACTACAACCAACAAAATCGCAAGAAATATAAGGACATGGATGTAAGGAACTAACATTAGAGACAAGATGCAGAACATTCTGGCATTTACATTTTCTATGTGAAAGCACAGGAAACTCCAGTCACAGAGCTCAGCATTTCCTAGCAATGTCTGTGGTGCCCGTCTTTCTACAATTACACCAGTATTACAGACACCATTCTTGTAACCTACAAAGCATGAAGAGTCCATGCATTAGAGGCAGCCTCACATCTTACTTTCATAACGAATTCTACACACACCCTGTCAGAGCTGTGCAGCATCTAAAAAATAATACGGATTGTTCTGCAGCAGAAAAATAAGAAACTGTTAAATCTACAATCTCACTTGACATGCATTTTTGAAGTATTTCATATGCCAAAGCCCAAGGCAACAGCATTCTATAAACCAAAACTTCCACTTTGCCTTCCATATCTAATATAGAGAGCTAAATGTGAGGCGGTGGTGCTTATGGATACAATGCCTCTAACTCACAATGGCAAGCATACCTGCACTCCATGTGGGGAACAAAGGCATCCACAGACAGAGAACCACAGCAGAATCTTTTATGCTTGGGATTCTGGATAGAAAGAAAAATGACACTAGGACAGAAAACAGACTGCGAGGCACAGTAAGTTGGTGCTGAATAAGTATTCTGTGCTAATGAGTTATTCCAAGAGTTCCATGGAGTAAAAAGTTAACAGATTAACAAGAAAGGAGCTAGTATGAGGATGCAGTAATGAAGTGGTTCAGCACACTTTCAAAAGAGGTCACTGTCACAGTATTTCTTATCCTTAGGTGAAACACAGACAAGTAATTTACCATTTAAAGTGGAAAAAATGAAAATTGACAAAGGACACATACAGAAAATTGATTGCAGCTGGGCATGGTGGTGCACGCCTTTAGTCCCAGCACTCGGGAGAAAGAGGCAGGCGGATCTCTGTGAGATCAAGGCCAGCCTGGTCTACATAGTGAGTTCCAGTATAGCTGGGGCTACAGGGAGACCCGGTCTCAAAAAGACCAAAAAAGGAAAAGAAAAAGAAAAACGGATTGCTTTTTAGATCACTTGGGCACTCCTAAGCCAGGAACTGGGCTGGATTACATTTTACAGGCTTTTCTACTGTGCAATAATCTTGAATAAGATCTAGAATATCATTTTTTTAACATGCTCTCTAATGCATTGGCTAGCCTCAGGATAGAAAGCAAATCCATGAGAATATTGCAGGAGCAGGGCACTGAGACCTGAGCAGAGAGCTGTGAAGCCAGAGCACAGCAGGAAGCCAGAGCAGCCAGGAGACACCAAGACTCAGCACAGCATGCAGCATCTACCTTCCCAGCTTCCCAGCACTCCAGGAAATAAAAGTGGTCCTGGACCTGCAGTCTGTCCAAGTTATACCTGAAGGCTCTAAGAGATAATTATCAAGTGAATTTGGGTGAGGGGGTTGAGATGGGGTCTCACTCTACAGTCCAGGCTAGCCTAGACAGAACTCAATATGTAACACAGGATGACATTTGATTTATGGAAATTCTCTTGTCTCAGCCTCCAAAGTACTGGGATTACAGATTTGTGACATCATGCTTGGCTGGATTTTAATTTTTTTAGATAGGGTTTTACTATGCTGCCTGAGCTGATCAAACAATCCTCCTATCTCAGTCTCCCAAGCAACCAGGATCTACAAATGGTGCTACCCTAGATAGCTCATAACTGGTAACTGTAAGCTTCCAAGATAAAGGTCCCAATTGGATTACTAACAAATAATCCAAACTCAATAGGCACATTAGGAAAAAAGCATACACACACATTCAGAACACTAAGAAATTTAGATCCTGATATTATCAAATATACACAGAGAACAAGAATCGGCAGAGTGTAGGTCCTTGGACAGGACTCCTATATTGAGGTCCACCCACCCAGGGCTCAGGGACCATTGTAGAAGAGGGGCCAGATAGATTGTAAGAGCCAGGGAGGAGGTATATGACCATACGGAAATGGTCCTACAGGCATTTGTATGGGACCCTTCTCATACAAACCTACAGCAACGGTGTCAGCATGCACAAGACCCAGGCAAACTTAGACAGACAAAAACCCAGCACAGAATTGTGGAAATGAACAGCAAGCCCCAAACTTAGTCAAAGAATTATTGGCAGCTAATTACTGCTGGGTCAGGAAGAGCTGATCTTTCTGACGCTCTGAAGAAAGACTCTAAGATAGGCTGACTAAACCCTGAGGGACATCTCAGGATACTAACTTTACTTAATAGACCTTAATACAAATGACAGAATGTATGAACTAAAGTGGTGGCACTATGGGAGGTGCCAAAGGGGAAGGGGAAGGGGAAGGGAACATAAAGATGACTTTATGTATGAAATACACAAAAACTCAATAAAAATTTATTTAATAAATAAATAAATAATAAATTTAATTAATAAACAGTTATGATGTACTTAATGAGTTCCAAACCATCCATAGAGAGCCTCCATCTCTCCATATATATGTATGGAGATACATACATATATTCAGATACATACATATATCCTGACAGATTTGAAGCAGAAATAGAGCTTTTGGAACAGAGATGTGGTCATTAAAAGTAAAACCTCAACAGGAAATCCAATGCAGAAGAAGATAAAATTACTGAACTAGAAGTTAAATACTGAGGAAGTAGTCAAAATGAAGCAGAAAAATGCCAGTCATGATGGCACAAGCCTTTAATCCCAGCACTCCAGGGTCAGAGGCAGGCAGACTGAGGCCAGCCTGGTCTACATAATGAGTTCCAGGTGGGCTTGGGTTAGGAGGCCCTGTCCAAAAAAAAAAAATGAAGCGAGAAAAAAAGAAACTAAAAAGAAAAGATCAAGCAGAAGTTATAAAGCTATGAAGAGTAAAATGACATTCTAACATCCATTTAATAAAAACTGGAAAGATAATAGAATGGGTAAGAGAATGTATTTAAAACACCAATAGCTAAGACATTTTCAGAGCTACTAAGTAGCGCAAATCTGCAGATACATGAAATGCACAATTAAAAACAGGACAAAAAAAAATAACCTGCAGAACACCAAACACAACCTTAGAATAAGTCCAGTTGTTTAGTAAAGAATGGCAAACATGCTGCCAGGCATGGTGGCGCACACCTACAGGACCAGCACTTGGGAGGCAGAGGCAGGCGGATCTTTGTGATTTCAAGGCCAGCCTGGTCTACATAGTGAGTTCCAGGACAGCTGGAGCTACAGGGAGATCCTGTCTCAAAAAGACAAAAAAAAAAAAAAAAAAAAAAAAAAAAAAAAGCAAACAAACAAAAAAAGAATGGCAAACACAAGAAGCAGCAGATGTCTTTCAATGGGATGGCACGCTCACAAAGCCATCTAGAAGGGCCTGCCAACTGGAATGGCAAGAGTGAAAAGCAGGCATTTGAGAGATAAAGTCAAGAGATTCTCAGCAAAGTAACTTAAGAAGAAGGCAAAGCTGATGAGAGGAAAGGTACAGAATGGAAGAAGGGGAAAGGAGGGAGGCATATGGTAACGATACATGACGTTAAGCAAATGCTACCAAGTTAACATCTGTCCAACTTTTATGATAACATGAAGAGCAGGAATACTGTCAAGAACATGTAAGCCCAGAAGGAGCGCATCCTCATTAGCTGGCCTATGAGTTTTATATTATTATTTTGGAAAGGACTTAGCATACTTTAAATGCTGACTGAGTTTTAAACTGAAAGGTGATTAGAAAAATGGAAATACAATAAAGAGAAAAAAAAAGAAGACTGAATGAGAATACAAATCAACAGAAAAGTCAATCCAAAAGAACAAAGGTTTGTGATGAAAATGAACCACACAGAGACTGTTAGATGGTATTTCAATAAACAAAACAGAAACAATTCCTTTGCCATGCAAGGAAAAGCCAACATGTGCATGCCTATAGTTCCAGCACTCGGGAGACCAGGGCAGGTGGATCACAGTTCAAGGCAGACTGAGCTACATAGCAAGACCCCAACCAAAAAAGAAAAAGGAAAATGAAGAAGAGGAAAAGGAGGGGAGGGGAGAGGAGAGGAAAGGGTAGGGGAGGGGAGGGAAAGAAAGGGAAGGGGTGGGAAGGGAAGGACATGAAAGGGGAGGAGAGGGGAGGGGAGAGAAGGAGTGGGAACAGAAGAAAGACTGGAGGAAAGGAAGGGAGGGGAGGGGGAAGGTACTGAAAGGTTTGTCTACATTGTGAGCTCTTCGCTAAGAATACTGAAAGAAAGGTCTCAATCTCACAATTCATTAAGAAAAGAAAATTAAAATATACTACCTCACACCTAACTAGAACGGCAACAAAAATACCAAGTGTTAGAGGGAAATGGGACCTCAGATGATCTGTAACAGATTCTCATAGCAGAATTTGCTTTAAAAATATAAATTCACTATAATTATATGCAACAGACAATTTCACAACACATCCAGGTAAAAAATGCAAGTTGTAAAATACTACATGGAATATACCATTTTTATCAAGCTCAAAAACAAGCATAATCTAGAAATATTTTGGGGGCATACAGACAGACATAAAAATCTGTGCTAGATTGGCAATCAACAGTGATGTAAAGACACTGTTTAGGTCATTCAGCTAGCTTTTATATTCTAGGTCAAGGTCTTTATTCCACCTCACTGGCACTCTGAGCACTGGCCTAGACAGCTCAACTGTAAGAAAGGTGGCATGCTTCCTAACTGTAATCTTCTGTGAGGCACCAATTGAAAGCAAGCCCATATCAAAGGTATCTGGCCCCAGATGACACCTTTGGGCCTTCCTGGAATCTTTCCCCTAGGGTTTTATGACTCAGGCATATAAGGTACATTTCCTGTACCCTTTGTCTTACTGCCTGGTCATATTGCCTGCCTCCTCCAATGGAGGAGCTGGCCTCTCCAACACTTTTCCTGACCCTCTCCAAATCATACTGTTCTTTCCTTAGTTGGATTTTCCCTCAGACACCCCAAAACCATGGAAACTCCCTCTACACCACCAGAACTGGACACTCAATCTCAGAACAAAGCAAGAGGAATTACAAGGTACTTCAGACACATGAATTTTTCCAGGACAACTGAAACACAGAATTTCACTTACCTATGCTGTCTTTTATACACCCAACTGTACCTTCTTGAAAGGCCACGACTTCTTCAGTCTCTGAAGTTTTGCCTAGAATAATAAAAGCAGGAAATGAGAAGAAGGAAGTCAACCAGAAGGAAACAAAGAGTCCACAGGGGGAAAAAAAAACTCATTTAGTCAGGTAAAAACCTGACATTAAGGGGAGAAAAGACCACCCAAATTAATGAAAATCTCTATCTTAGCCTAAGCCATTTCTTTATCTGTAACCAAATCTATGCATAGTACATTCATCTTTGTAGAAGAAATTCTTATTTACAAAGAGCATTCACATGCATTTCCTCACTGGAGCCTTATAATCATAATAGGAAAGTATTTTTAAATGCAGCAGCAGCTGAAGGTCCCAAAGGTTAGAGTGCTTTCCCCAAACTACTCAACTAACAAACATCAAAGAAATCAGAGGGCTGGGGATGTAGCTGTTGTACCAGTTGATAGAGAGCTTGCCCAGCATGACAATGCCTTGAGTTCAATTCCCAATGCTCCAAGAACTGTGGTGCATGCCTATAATCTCAGCACTTGGAAGATGTTAGAAATACATTTTCCTTCTTGCATTAGGTCTTCTGATCTGCTTTCTTAACTGACATACACAGAAGTGGTTTTGTCCACTAACTGACCAAGACACCACCAAAAAATGGTTTACTTAAGAAAACAGCCTAAAGGGTAGAAAATTTACACCAAGGCAATTAGGCAGTGCCTGTATCTTTCTTTATCGTGACTAAATTTTTTATTTAAAAATTTAAAAGTAATTTCAAATCGACAGCAAACTTGTAAAATAACAGTACAAAGAACACCCATGCAGTCTTTACCTAGATTCATTTACTATCGAGATTTAACCCATTTACCTAATCACTGACTTGCTCTCTTCCATACACACATCCAGCACTCTCACCCTCAGGCATATAGAGCTCAGTTTCATACATCATGGCCCTTTACTTTGAAAACTTCAGAAATTATTTCCCGAGAATAAGGATACTCTTATATAATCACAATGCAGTTATTAACCTTGGTGAAATTAATGTTGATACTTTAACCTACTCCATATTCAATTAGCATAATAATGATTTTTATAACATTTCTTTCCCTCCAATTCAGAATCCAGCCCAGGGTCAGGTATAACATTTAGCTGTCATTTCTGGAGCCACCTTGAACCTGAAACACACAACACTCCTCTGCCTCTATGACACTTGACTTCTGAAGAATGTGCATCTCCTTTATATTAATAGAATATTTCCATTTTGACTTGTCTGACATTTCCTCAGGCAATTCCTGATGATTCCGTTCAGCTTAGGTGTTCTCAGCCAGAAAACTCCCCGTCAGTGACGTAGTTCCCTGCCTATCACAGTCAAAGCTACTTAAGTCCATTCTGATCCAAACTAGTGTCCAATTCCTTTAATAAAAAGAAATTATTATATTTTCCCTTGCAACTAATAATTCACCTGGGGAAGACACTTTAAAACCATCCAAATGTATTGTCCCATTTCAAAATTTTCCTGTATAATCCCAACATTCAGGAAGTTGTGGTAGGAGGATCATGAGTTCAAGGCCAATCTAGGCTACATTGCAAACTACTAAGATGAAAACAGAACAGAGGAAGAGGAGCAGGGGAGAAGAAAATTTTCCCTAAATTTAGCAGCTATTGGTGATGTTTGCATACTACAAACTTGGTACTGTAACAGCTCCAGCACACTGACACCAATTTCCCACCACATTACTGTTCATTATCAGCATTCTACACCATTTATCCATCTACTTACGTAATTATGTCTAGTTCAAATACATAGAATCCCGCTTTTCTTACGACACATCTCTACTTCAGTCCTTGCTGTATGTGGGTACTCAGATTCAGCATCTGAGAACCTGTTCAATCCACCTTCTCTATCTTTTGACAAATAATTTTTTTCCGTTATTTCTTGGCTTTCTCACATTAAGAAACATTTGGAGCTCATCTTGTATCTGTCCTGTCTCTGTCCTGGATGAAGTCACTCCTCCAGAAAGCCCTGGGTCATTTCAGGGAACAGCAGTGGAGCCCAAAATCTATGATGACTGATTTCCAGTCACTGGCAGCTTCATTTTCATTTAAAATATGGGTCATTATGAAGTAGACAGATCAAGGGGGCTCAGTTCGGTTGTCAAAGCTAAGTTACCAGTAGATCTCAATTCTGCTAGGCCTAGTCCTATATTTGATTTAGATGGGCCCATTTCAAATGTAGCCCTGGTCCTAGCTGTGGCCTTCCTCTAAGATACTGTCCTTATTCCTTGCATGTGGCCTCTCCAATTTGTTGACAGAATGGCTAAGACACTCAGGACTGGGAACGCTGTCAGTAACATTCAGCTTCTGCATCACCATTCTGTTCACAACCCAGAAGCAGCTGCTCTCAACTAGACATCACCTTGTGAAGGTCTCAGCCCTTCACCACTTCCTTCCACCATCTTGCTGTGCAAATTTCAGCCTCAGCAGCCCTGAACTATAGATCTGCCCTCTCCATGCTATGAGATCGCAGGTCTGCCAGGGCTCGCTACATCATACCTTGGCAAGAAATGAACACAAGTCAAACACCAGGGTGAGCATGCCAGAGCACCCTCATGTGACTGTCTTCTCTTATGGGTCACAGTCCTGGCTGCCTGCTGTCCACTGCCAGTGGCCTAACAGATAGAAAGTTCCTATTGGCTACTTAGTGTAGGAATGCAAAATCAGCCCCAACTGCCTTTCTTTTTCTCTTCATGCCTTAAACATTAAGTAAGGCTACACCAGGGAGGTTAAAGAATCAAATTTTTTGGCATATTTTAATAATGTTTTTAAAGCATTCCAAAGAAAGTCATATCCTAACAGTCTCAAATATTTACTTGTACTACAACCCTGCATATTAAAAATACTCTCTAGAACTGAAGCCATTCCAGATGAGACACAAAGAAACATCTCTCTTCCTTCTAGAAAACTGACACTCACTGACTTCATGAGGCTGACTGGCCATTACCCTGACACAGCTATATTTCCATGACTCCCTCTAAGTAGCACAGCAAAGCACTCTAACCAAAACAGTGAAAGTGGGTTGCTGTTGTTCTTTTCCTTGTTTATGGCACATACTTAGCAGTGAAGACTCTTCATGTGAATTATTTTCTGATGCCTTTCTATTTTTCACTACTCTATCTCTATAGAGAATGAGAAAGTAATGGGGGTGGGGAGAAACCTGCAACCCCAGACACAAAGGTAACTGAGAGAAATTTGGCTGAAGAGAAGGAGGGAGAGGAGGAAGATGAGGAAGAGGAGTAGAAGGAAGAACAGGATGAGGAGGGGAAGAAGGGGAGGAGGGGAAGGGGGAGGAGGAGGGGAAGAGGGGAGGAGGAGGAGGAGGTGGTGAAGGGGGAGGAGGAGGGGAAGAAGGGGAGAAGGAGGAGGAGGAGAAGAAGGGGAAGGGGAGGAGGAGGAGGAGGAGGTGGTGGTGAATGGGGAAGAGGAGGGGAAGAAGGGGAGGAGGAGGAAGAGAAGAAGGGGAGGAGGAGGAGGGAGGGGGAGGAGAAGGGGAAGAAGGGGAGAAGGAGGAGAAGAAGGGGAGGAGGAGGAGGAGGAGGACGAAGAGGAGGAGGAGGAGGAAGAAGGAGGGGAAGGAGGAAGAGGAATGCTATTTTCACCACATGCTGTAAGGACACTGCAATTACAGGAAAATAGAGAACAGTTCTTTACTTGCCCAGGTCAGATCTTCATTCAGTACATGCACATGCACACGGGTGCCACAGCAATGGACAGCGTCTTACTATTTCCTGAGCAGATTTCTCTCCACCTGAGAACCCCACACTGCAGCCCATCTACCTCATTTTCTGAAAAGGAGTCCATGCACCAGAGGCCTTGCCTTTTATTGGCCTTGCTTTAGATGGCCCAGAACTTAAAAGTGAGCATGATAGAAACACAGTGCTACCCATCTACCCTCCTCTGCTCCTGGCCTTCTCCATCCTCAAGGAATTTTTAGACCAGTCATCTCAGAGTATAGCCACTGTGGAACTGTTTCCACAAGTCAGCACAGACCCACCTCCACACAGCTTCTTCTTTGGGTCCCTATTTCCCAGGAATTGAGTGGGAGCCCCTGGGCTGATAAAGCAAGACCTCTGTGATCTGTCCCTGCCTGCCCTTCCATGAATCTCCCCTTACTTCATGCTCCATTTCTCATGAAAAACCCATAGCCTTTTTCATGAAACATCTTTCTTTAATTTTTGCTCTTGGCTAAATCACTGGGGCATGACAACCTTGGGAAGCTTTTCATGATCACCATCTGAAGCTGGGTTAGTGCCAGCACTTGGCCACCTTTATAATAAATAAATGTGTAGCTGTACTGATCACTTACGATGTGCTTGAGTATGGATGAGCACTAGGTCTCCCACAGATTCTATAAAGTAGGTGCAATTTGGCAAGGAGGTATCACAACATCCTGGTGCCACATAGCTGGGGAGTGGCAGAGCCAAAGAGCGCACATGAATCTCATCACCAACAACATGAAATATTCTTGGCTTAAAAATTAGCAGTATACTGAAAAATACAAGGAAAAGACCCAGGAGGTCCACAGTGACCCCACCACAACACTAAAGGGTAACAGTAAGGTGGAGCTCATCCAAACCCTTCATTGATGACTGATACTCATACACTAGGCTTATGTATAATTCTCAGAATACAGGCTACAGGAAAATACTATGACCGGGAGATAGGACATTTCTTTAATACCCAGTAATATACATGCAAATCAAGCAAAAAAGGTAGAAATTAAAACGCTTCTTACTTGGGGGTATGAAATTCACAAGGAAAATTTAATCTAGGTGGAAAAAGAAAAAGGAAAAATCCATTAATGTTTAACAAATATTTGACATCACTTTTAGCATTATTCTTATTCTGTTCTGTGATAAGCAGTAGATAGAATTTTCCCATTTGCAATGACAGAAAATAAAGAGACAAGTAAATAAATTACTCAATCTTTAACACAAAGTATGAGGGTATTAGCTTCAATACAAGGACTTTCCTCAAAACAGGATTTTCTTTCCCTTTTTAAAAAGATTTATTTTTATTTTATGTGTATGAGTGTCTGCATGTATGTAAGTACACCACATGCATGCCTGGTGCCCATATAAGTCAGAAGAGGGCACTGGACCCCTAGAACTGGAGCTACAGACAGTTGTGAGCTGCCATGTGGTGCTGAGAAGCAAACCCAGGTCCTTTGTAAGAACAGCAAGTGCTCTTAACTGCTGAGCCATCTCTCCAGTCCCCAGAATAAGAATTTTAAACTAAGGAATGTGTAGTTTATATACCCACAATAAAATAGCTATATTAATGACATATATCTAAACTTCCATACTAATATTCAAGTAGGACATGTGATTGTGCCTAATGGAAGTTAGGGTAATAATAGATAAACATGACTAATTATTGAAATATTTAACCATAAAACACTAAGACTTGAGGAGAAGTCCCAGCTCTGCTGGTCCTATAGAAATCTCCCTGCCTCACAGCACAACTTCCTATCAAGAGTAACACACATAAAATTTGCAACTGTGAAAGGGTATCATATCTGCCTTGTGAGATTCAAGGATGAATTCAATATGCTAACTGAAAACATTAGTGTGCACCTGTTACATAGCAAGTACTTAATAAACCTTATCTATTGATATTGGCAAATACTTTTGAGATGACTCTGGTCAAGATGTTCAATCCCTGATTCTATTCAAGCCAAGAGAAATAAGGCAAATATAATTTCAAGATGAAAAAGAACAGGCAATATGTTCAACCATGCAACTAGACCATATCTATCAACTGTCTCAACAGTCTCACAAAGCACCCACCAAGTGCACAGCACTGGGGTGGGGACAGTAAAGACAAAAACAGCACTGAGAGCTATGATCAGAGGATAATACTGTTGTATCATTATCCATACACTGTAGCTGAATATTCACTGTATGTGATACTTGAAATATCGTGTCTGTGTGATGCTTATAAATGTGTATGTTTGTTCTTTCAATCCTCACAGCAACCATTACTGACCACCCTCAATTTACAAATAAGAACCTGAGCCAACAAGAGAAAATGTAACTTGTCCTGGGTTACCCAGCTGGGATTTCACTCCAGGTTGTTCAATTCCAGACTCAGAGTCTTAAGCTTCTAAGCACTTGATAAACTGTCTCTCCCCAGAATGGTGCACTGTGAAAGAATGTGAGCCACACACACCTCTCCCCCAACTGCAAACAGGGCAAAGCATGGACAAGCTGTGCTGTCTTGACACACACACACACACACACACACACACACACACACACCAGAAGAACCAAATCCTTTAACTGCAGTATGGGTTTAAGCACACCATAGCAACCGAGGCTGAAAGTCCAAAAGACATTTCCTGGGCCATTTTCTCTGCCACTTAACACATGTTGAAGGGGAAAAAAATGGGTAAGATCTGCATTTGACATGCTCGTGGACTGGAAGAAGTCATATTGTAAAAATGGATATTGTACCAAAGCAACCTACAAGGCAATCTCCATTAAAATCCCAATGTCATTCTTCACAGAAAAAAAAAAACAAAAAACAAAATAACTATCTTAAAATTCGCATGGAAGCACAAAGGATGTCCCCTCCAAATACCCAGATCAGCCCTAAACAAATACAACAATGCTGAAAGTTTTATAATAACAGGTTTCAAATTGTATCACAGAGCCATAGTAATGAAAACAGCATAGTCCTGGTACAAAGACATGTGGATGAATGGAGTAGAAAATCCAGACATAAATCCACTCAGCTACAGCCATCTGACTTCTGACCAAGATGTCAAAAATACACTTTAGAGAAAAGACAATCTCTTCAGTCCTGGAAAAACTGAGTATCCACATGTAGAAGAATGAACCAGATCCTAATCTTTCACCCTGAAAAAAATTAACTTCAAGTGGAACAAAGACCTGAAACTTTCAAACTGTCAGAGAAAAACACTTTATGATATAGGCATAAGAAATCAATGTGGAGAATTCTCAAAAAAACTAAAAATACATCTACCACATGACCCGGTTATACCACTCTTTGGCATATACTTACTACAGAGATACCTGCTCAGTCATGTTTACTGCCACCCTTTTCACAATAACTAGGAAAGGGAAACAACCTAAATGTTCCTTGCCTGATGAATGAATAATGAAAATATGAAACATTTACACAACTGAGTTCTATTCCACTGTTTAAAAAAATGAGATCATGAAAATTTGCAGGTAAATGATGGAATGAAAAGTGTCACACTGAGTGAGGTAACACAGACAGAAAAACAAGGGAAGCATGTTCTCTCATTTGTAGATTTAGCTCCAAATCTTCAAATGTCAATATATATCTGAAGTAACTGCAGGAGCCAGGAAAGTAAAAAGGAACTATGGGAGGAGACAGGAAGAAGGAGCTAGAGCACAGGGGGAGGGGGATATAGAAGGACACAGGCATTATAAGAGAGAAATGGGGAAAACACGGGGTATTTTAACTGGGGAAGGAGAACAATACAGAAAGAGAGGGAAAAAGAGATAAATAATACTTAGATAATATGACAAGTCATAGGGAAAATGCATTCTTTCATAAGTCTACTGAAAAATGCTTATATAATATATAAGCGCATGTGTACAGCTGAAGGCTCTATAACAAAAATCACAGTGCCAGGCAAGGGAAATCTCACTTTGAGGTGTTGGTCAGGGTAGTCCAAGAGACTCCCCAAATAATATAGGCTATTGCCATAGCCTTTTGCTGCCCCCCAGAACCTGAAGGTAAAATCCTACTGCTGAAAGCACAACACACTGGACAAAAGACTTGACAACTGAGCTGGAATTAACCTGGCTGCCTCCTCCCTGAAGAGTAGCTCTCATAGTATCAGAAGGTATTATGCAAGCTACCAAGGGAGAAAACCAATCACAATTAATGGTCCGTCCTAGCTGTAAAGCCCATAAACCACAACAATGACCAGCCCAGAAAATTATCTCTACTGCTGCAATCCTGGCACTTTTATCTTTGGGGTAATCAACAGCTGTCTGATTGAACTTAAGGCCTGCTTAACAGTAGGGAATTCATGCATGGTACTGTAAACATAGCCAAGAACACATGGTTGGAGGGGTCACAGACCCTAAAAGAACCTACTACTGCCACTTTCTTAGACTAATTTCTAAATGTGTTCTTATATTCACAGACAAGTATAGCTCTCACCATTCATCAAAGAAGCATCTATTTACAACAGATGGAGACTATTATAAAGTTCCACAATTTGTCAAAACACGTAGAATTGACTGTGGGGGACTCAGCCCTAACTGATACATCTACAATGAAGCCTCTACATCCAGGGCTCAGAGAACATCACAGAAGAAGCAACGGAAAGATTCTAAGAGTCAGAGGAAAAAGATGCCTGCTGCTTGTTAATGCACTGTAGACATGATAGAAAAGCTGAACCCATAAACTCTCCACAGTATGGCAGCCTAACAAGATTTACATAAGGACAAAGGACACATTTGACATGCAAATGTGGATGGGGACATTTCACAGCGGTCCCACCTCTAGAAGAAGAGCTACAGGCAATCAATGGATACTGAGGAAGGGAGACTCAGTTTTCTCCAGGGACTACTAGTTCGCTGATAGGTTATCTATGGTCGAGCCTAAACACATGTATACGTGAGCACTAAATAGACTCACTGCATATGTCTGTCCATGTACATTTATAAATATATGTATGTGTAACAATAATCAAAGAAGAGGACAAGAAACTGAGGGGGACATGGGAAGAGTTGGAGGGAACTAGGAGACACAAATATAAAACTCATGCATGAAATACTCAAAAAATAAAAAAACAATAAATATATAAATCTTTAAAAATATATAGGCACAAGTAATGAGTTTCTGAATAAAGCTTCAATTGCTAAGGAAATAAATACAACAATTAGTAAGTGGGAGATCGTGAAATTAAAAAGCTTCTGTACAGCAAAAGAAACAGCTAAACTTGTAAACAGACAGTATACAGAATGGGAGAAAATTTTTGCTAGCTATACATATAGACCATTCAAAGAACACAAAAATCCAAACAACAAAAAATCCAAAAGTCCAGAGGCTCTAGAAATGACCTTCTGCATAAGCATGAGGGTCTGAGTTCAGATTCCTAGTTCCCACATAAAAATTAGTTGTGATGGTACATATCTGTAACCCCAGCATTGGGGAAAGCGGGGACAGAACAGGTGGCTCCCTGGAGTCCACTGACCAGTCAATCTAGTCAAAGAGATGAGCTCAAGCTCAGTTAGAAACCCTGTCTCAAAAAATAAAGTGGAAAATCATATAATGTCAGCCTCCAGCTTCCACAATGTGCAAGCACACATGTGCACATGCACATATACTCATGGATACACACTCATGAACACATATACATTAATATACCACACACACAAAAAGAAGAAATCAAACAATGAAATCAAAACATGGGTTAGTAAAATGCACAAACAATATAAAAAAGATTAAATACAAATGGCAGCTAAACATGAAAAAATGTTCAACCTCACTTGTCAGAGAAATGCAAATCAAAGCTACACTAATCTAGGATAGTGACACAAGTCTTTAATCCCAGCTCTCGGGGGGGGCAGAGGCAGGTGGATCTCTGTGAGACAGAAGCCAGCCCGGTCTACATAGCATGATCCAGGCCAGCTTGGGATATAGGGAGACTATGTCAAAAAAATAAATAAATAAACACTATACTGAGATGCCATTTTACCCCAGTCAAAATGGCAGTCCCCAAGGAAACAGCAGCAAATGCTGGCGAGCATAAGGACAAAAGGGAACCTCCATATACTGCCCTTGGAATGTAAATTAGTCAAGGTGCTATAGAAATAGATATGGTGGTTGCTCAAAAAACTAAAAATAGATTTTCCAAATGACCCAGGTATAATATTCCTGTGTATTTGCCTGAAGGACTCCAAGTCAGTATATAACAGAAATACATGCACATCAGCATTTACTACAGCACTATTCAGTGTTTATTGCAGCTAAGATATGGAACCAACCTATGCCAGTTCCAACAACAGAAAGAATAAATTAAAAGACTGTGTCATATATTCAGAGTGGAATTTTTTCTGACATACAGAAGAATGAAGTTACATCATATTCATGAAAATGGATGCAAGTGGCGATAATCATGTTAACAAATTAAGTCTAAAACAAGCATTTTATGTTTTCTTTCATTTGTGGTCCCTAGACTTTATGTAGTTACATAAAATCATGTATGTGTATGTAAAGTTAATGCAGAAGTGAAATCACCTATGGGAACAAAGGGGGCAAACGGGAGGGAAGGGCAAGAAAATGGAGAGGGTGCAAGGGGTATGTTCAAGGTACAATATACACCTGTGTGAAAAAAACTTTAGATTTTTTTTAAAGCCTGGGCTTTGAAGTCAAACATGCCTTCACTGTAAGGATGGCATAAGATAATTTCTATAAAGACCTTAGTTGTAGTACCTAAAACTAAGCATCAGGTAATATATATACTCACACACACAAGTGTTACTGTTCTGCTTCAAGACCTATTCTAAGCCATACAGGCACAGTAGCAAATAGACAGGATTCAATCTATGAAACAGGTGAAATTTATAGGCCCTGAATAAAATATGTATGAATTTATAGGATCTGAATAAAATAAGCATGGTCTATTAAAACTGAATAAAAATCAAGACGCTGGAGAGTAAGGAAGGCTTTCATGTTAAGAGGTACAAATTCATTGTGTTTGAGGGCCCATTTGGTCCTTCGTCCTGCAATAGGCACTTCACAGCTATTATCCAATCTTCAAAATTACTCAGGGTTCATCAAATGATCTGATTTTACAGATGAGGACTCTTAGTCTCTCAAGGCATAAGTGAATGGGTTCCAGGTCACACCACCAATGTTTCAGGGACTGCTGTTTAAAATTGGCGATCCACAGGCAAAGCCATCATGGACAAAACCATGGGGGAGGCGCACAGGCATTCCACAAAATCTCCCTTGGCACCAATCAGAAATTCATTGGGCAACATTCAAACCCATCCATCTCTACAGAGCTCATTCTACAAGCCAGAGCATCCTTAACACAAGTGGCCAAGCCAATGACTCTCAAATTTGTTTATGGATTTCTATGTGTCACCTAGCCTCAAGAAAAAAGACAGCAATGACAAAGTTCACTGGGTAAATTCTAAGACCTAATTACTGCTAAGATTTCAGGATATAAATGCCTGAGAGAACAGTCTATGCGTACATTACTGTTATGTCCTTAGCACAATATACTGACTGCCAGCCTTCAATAAATGTAGATGGATGGTCACCCCCAGCTACCAAACAAAGAGGTTAAGAGGAAAAGGTATGAAAGGCAGCCTGAGTATCAACTGCCCTTCAGGGAGGGCTCAGACTGAACTCCTCTTTGGAACTTAATAGTCATGGAAATGTGAGGTTGGATTATTATTAGTATTACTGTTCCGATGTTTTGCTGTTGTATATGCATGCTGTCTGTGGGTACACTTGCCATAGTGTACACACATATGGAGGCCAAAGAACAAACTTTGTGGGGTCAGTTCTCTGCTTCTACCTTTGTGTGCATCCTGAGACTTGACCTCAGCACGGCAAGTACATTTACCCACTGGGTCATTTCACCAGTCCCTATTATTATTATTATTTTTAAATGAACAAATTTTACACTGCAAGATAAAAATGTCCCCCAATCCCCTTTGACTATTCAAAATATTTGCCAATATTTTGAAATCCCTACAGTTCCAAAAATGTCTTCTAATGTACTATTTCAGAAGTATTAATCATATGTGAAAAACAACCTACTACTAGCACTGTGCTTGATACAGCAGGCACAAAAGAATAAGGCCAGCTAGTTTACTGAAGAGAGAACACAACAAATAATGATAATACCATATAATTAGTGCTTTGGGCAAAGTAGGGGAGAGTGCGGAGGAGATAATGATTAGTCCTGCTTATGCTTCAACCCCACTTAGTAAGGAAGAAGGCTTTTCCCTAATGACCTTTGCAATTTCCTTGTCCAATTTCAATTATCTTTAAAGTAAACACCATCCCAACCCATCTCCTCACGGCCACTGCTCAGTCACCATCCACACTGCACACTTCCTTAACAGACTCTAATTAATAAGCAAGGTTTGAAATTAATGATCAGCCACACTGTAGCACATAACTATTCAACTAAGTTTTAACAGATTTTTTTTGCCCCTAGATATTTCTACAAAATCTCTGGCCACAGCCAGGGGTGGTGGCCATGCCTTTAATCCCAGCACTCAGGAGACAGAGACAGGTAGATCTCTGTGAGTTCTAGGCCAGCTGGGGTGACAGGGAGACTGTGTCTCGAAAAGATTAAAAAGTAAAATCTCAGGTCTTCCTACAGCGAATTAATATGCTACATGTTTCTCTATTCAAAACTCTTAAAAACACAGTCAAATGTATGATTTATCTAACATTAAGACAGCAACATTTAAAAGTTCATGTTGGGCCTAGGGAGATGGTCTAGAGGCTAAAGCATTTGCTATTCAAGCATAAGGACCAGAGTTCAGAACCCCCAGCAACATATAAAAGGCAGGTGGATGTGGTGACTTGTCTATAATTCCAGTGCTTGAGAGGCAGAGTGGGTTCAGCAAGAGACTCTGCCTCAGTAAATAAACGGGAAAACAACCAAGGAAGACACCTGAAGTCAGCCCCTGGCCTCAACACACATGAAGGTGCACCCTCACATACTCACATACATACACCTACACACACAAGCATGCCACACACATACAAATGAAATAAATAAATAAAAGTTCCTGTTAAGCTATAACTTATTTATTTAATTATTTAATTAATTTGACCTTAATTTAACAGACTGATTTCTGAAAACATACAATAAAGAACACACACACACATACACACACACACACACACACACACATATTCTTAGAATAGCCAAAAATAGCCAAGTTATAAAATAAAGAAAACTAATTTCTCAACAGCAAACTGTTGGTGTGACTTCACATTAAAATTATTTCTAATTATCTGATAAGAGAAAGGGAAATGGAGCAGGCCACATAATTCTGATAAAAGTTAGACTATAAATGGGGTTTTCTCCCTAAGCACTGAGAAACAGCATTCCTTTTTAACAGTAATTAGATATGCAAAAGCAGGTGTCACGTGGTTGCTTATACTTTTACTAAAAAGCTGTGAGCATATAACCTCAGGAAAGGGGCTATGGAAAGGATTAAGTTTTCTAAACTTTAGCACTATTCAAAAAGCTTTCATTCCCCGTGCCAGGACAGGCACTATTTACAAGTCACCTACTTGTTAAAGGGTTTGTTATTAGTGAAGTTCCCACAATCACACAACCAGAAGTGGAACAGCAGTCCTGAAGTGTGCACATGGGTTCACATCACAATTTTGTTTCATTTTTTACTGAATTTTTACTAATTTTATATAAAACACCTTGATCATATTTAGATCTCCTCCCTCATCTGTACCTCTCATAGCCACCCCCCCCATGCTGAATTTCGTGCATTCTTTTATGTATGATAAGATCTATTGAACCAAGTTTGTGTTCCCAAATGTCCCTTAGTGTAAGTCCATCCAGTGGAGCCTGGTCAACCTACGTAGTGTCCCTCCATTAAAGAAAACCAACTCTCATCCTCATATTTTCTTTAATTTTATTTAAAATTTTTTTTTATGTATATGAGTGTATTGCCTGCATGTATGTAAGCGAACCTGTGTCATGTGATGCCCATGGAGGCCAGAGAGCGCACCAGATTCCCTGGAACTGGAGTTACAGACGATTGTTAGTTGCCATGTGAATGCTGTACATCAAACCTGGGTGCTCAGCAAGAGCAGCTAGTGCTCTTAAAGGCTGGGCCATCTGTCCAGCCCCATCATGCTCATATTTTTAAAGGAGCATACATATTATCTTTTTGTACATTAGTCGCTTTGATCAACTTTTATTTTTCTTTTTAAAAAGATGTTATTCTGCTTATAATTATGTGTATATGTGTGTGCATGTGTCTCTATTTGGCTATGTGCACATATGAGTACAGGTGCCAGTGGAATCCAGAAGAAAACATCAAATCCCCTGGTGCAGGACTCACAGGCAGTTGTGAGCCACCTATGTGAGTGCTGGGAACTGAACTCAGATCCTCTGGAAGAACAGCACTTGCTCTTAAGTTTGGAGCCATCTCTCTAGCCAAACTTTTATTTTGCTTAACAGTAACAAGCTATTTTATTGGTCATACTTTCTAGATCTGTTTTTCATTAGAAATTCACCTATCTTTAAATTCTAAGTAGATCCTAATCAATTAAAAAGCATCTTTACTGGGGCTGGAGAGATGGCTCAGTGGTTAAGGGCACTGACTGCTCTTGCAGAGGACCAGAGTTTGATTCCCAGCACCCACATGGCAGCTATGAATGGTCCTTAACTCCAGTTCCAGGGGAATCTAAAGCCCTCTTCAGACCTCTGCGGCACTGCAGGACACGGGTGCACTCATACATTCAGGCAATATACTCATACACATAAAATTAAAATATTAATAAAATATATTAAGAAAAAAAACCATCTTTATACCTCCCTTTACTTCCCTGGGCTGCAAAGCCTCTGGGCAGTCTGGTGCCAGCACCTTTCCTGGTCCCCAGGAGCCCTCTGGACCAGGTCCCACCCTCATATCCCTTTGCTTCCCTGGATAGCACAGCCACCAATTTCCAAGGACCAACATCTATCCTGAGCCCTTCTCCCAAGCCAGGCCAGACCCCAAATTCTTGAGGGCAGCATCTTTCCTAGATGAACCTACACCTTAGGAGAAAGCCTGATATCATCTGAGCCTCATCTCACTTGGGCCTCTGTGGGAACTCCTGAAGACAAAAGCAATTAGGCCACTCCAATATAAAATCAAAAGAGAGAACCTGAAGCCTAGACCAAGCAGCTTTTCATGCCCAACAAGTAAACCACAAAGGCACATAAAGTTTACAGAAACAAGAAGATCTAAACTAAACTTAGGAAGACTTGAGTCTCACATAAGAATCAGAAGCTATAAAAGAAATCAACATGTCAAAATCACAGAGAAAAAATAATAACATGAAAAACCAAAATAACATATCCCCACCAAATACCAATAGTCCTCTAGAGGAGTACAATGAGAACCCCCTAGAGATAATGAAGGACATGGAAATCAAAAGAACAATTATAAACATGATAAAAGAATTCAGTGAATTTAAAGAACATACAAAGAAATCGAAGAACTGAAGGGAGATAGGAATAAACTTCAGAATGAATTCATAAAAGAGTCAGAAATATTGAAGACTAAGGCAAAATGAAGAAGGAAGTGAAACACTCAGTAAGCCAATTAGAGACAACAGGAGAAAGCTTCACCAATAGGATGAATGAAATGGAAAACAGAGTATCAGGACTGGAAGATAAAGTGGACGA
>NW_008342032.1:2416824-2418603 GCF_000622305.1 Nannospalax galili | reverse complement strand
CCCAGTTTTTTATCATCACAGATGCCAACCCAGATTACTTTACCCAGCCAAAATGTCTATCACAATTGAAGGGGAAAGAAAAATCTTCCATGACATAAATAAGCTGAAAGAATTGATGTCCACAAAACCAGACCTTCAGAGAGTTCTTGAAAAATACAAAGAAAATTTTAATTCCTTAAAGAAAGAAATTGAGGAAGACATCAGAAGATGTACGGACCTCCCACGCTCATGGATTAGAAGAAGTAATATTGTGAAAATGATCACCCTACCAAAAGCCATTTATAGAGTCAATGCAATGCCAATCAAAATCCCCATGACACTTTTCACAGAATTGGAAAAAAACATCCTAAGATCCATATGGAAGCAAAAAGACCTCGGATAGCCAAAGCAACCCTGAGCACTAAGAGCAAAGCTGGGGGGATTACTATACCAGATATTAAACTGCACTACAGAGCTATTGTCATAAAAACAACATGGTACTGGCACAAAGTAGACCCATAGATCAATGGAACAAAATTCAAGACCCAAATATGAGTAAATGCAATTTCAGCCACCTATTTGACAAAGGGGCCAAGAACATTCACTGAAGGAAAGACAACATGTTCAGCAAATGGTGCTGGCAAAACTGGATCTCCACCTTTAGAAGAATGAAACTAAACCCCTATCTTTCACCTTGCACAAAAGTCAACTCCAAATGGATCAAAAACCTCAATGTGAAGCCTGAAACTCTGATACTGTTAGAAGAAAACATTGGCAATAACCTACAAGATACAGGTGTAGGAAAAGATTTTCTAAATCTGACATCAACTGCCCAGGAAACAAGGTCAAGAACCAACAAATGGGGCCTCATTAAACTAAACAACTTCTGTACATCAAAAGAAGCAATCAAGGAAGTGAAAACCCACAGAATGAGAGAAAATCTTCACCAGTGACATGTCCAACAGAGGTTTGACATCCAGAATATATAACAAACTCAAAAAACAAAGTATCAAGAAAGGAAGTAACCCAATTAAAAGATGGGCTAAGGAGCTGAACAGAGAGTTGTCAAAAGAAGAAATAAAGATGGCTAGGAATCATCTTAAAAGGTGTTCAACATCACTAGTAATTAGGGAAATGCAAATTAAAACCACTTTAAGATTTCATCTTACCCCAGTCAGACTGGCTAAGATCAAGAGAACAAAGGATACCAAATGTTGGAGAGGATGTGGGGAAAGGGAACACCCATCCACTGCTGGTGGGGCTGCAAGCTTGTTCAACCCCTATGGAAAGCAGTGTGGAGAACTCTTAAAAAACTACAAATGAACCTACCATTTGACCCAGTTATTCCACTCCTTGGCATATACCCAAAGAACTCATCCTATTGCAGAGACACTTTTGCATCCATGTTTGTTACTGCTCTTTTCACAAAACCTAAGTGTCCCTCAATTGACAAGTGGATAATGAAAATGTGGTTCATTTATACAATGGAGTTTTTCTCAGCAGTAAAGAAAGATGAAATCATAAAATTTGCAGGTAAATGGATGGAACTAGGAACTGTTACACTGAAATAAGTAACACAAATTCAGAAAAACAAGCAGCATACATTCTTTCTCATTTGTGGATCCTGGCTCCAAATCCTTAGATATGAGTATATAGCCTCATGTAAATGAAGAAGCTAGGAAAACGGAAAAGAACCATAGCAATGAGGGGGAAGAAAGAGCTCAAGAAAGAGAGATAGTAGGACACAGGTGTTATCAGAGAGGAAATAGCAAAAATGGAGATACTTTCACTGGGGGGGGG